>NW_028173166.1:7500-29942 GCF_963971535.1 Notolepis coatsorum | reverse complement strand
GTTGTAGTAGTAGTAGTAGTAGTGTAGTAGTAGTAGTAGTAGTAGTAGTAGTAGTAGTAGTAGATATGTAGTAGAGCAGCAGTAGTTAGTAGTAGTAGTAGTAGTAGTAGTAGTAGTAGATAGTAGTAGTAGTAGTAGTAGTAGTAGTAGGCAGTAGTAGAGTAGTAGTAGGCAGCAGTAGTAGTAGTAGTAGTAGTAGTAGTAGCAGTAGTAGTGTAATGGCAACGTCTCTGGTAGAGGAAGATGCGTCATATTATAACTTCGTGGGAATTGTAGTTCATTTGGGAACGGAGTGCTATTATACAGATCACATTTTTGGCCACTCAAAACTACAAGTACCACAACTCCAACGCGGAAGTAATGCAACAAAACATTCAACGTGAGATTTCCAAGCAAGATACCATTTCAACATTTGAAAACTGTCGTTGAATCAATTTAGTATATGCTTCCCCCTCCCCTCCTCCCCTCCTCCCCCTCCCCTCCCCTTCGAGAGGGTAGTCCTAAGCAACTCGCGAGACCTAGAAGATCTCACAGGACTGAGGTATTCAACGGAACTTGGCGTTGGCGCGATGCCGCGATGGTGTCTTCACTACTGGCTTGACAAATAGTCTGAGCCAAACTCCTTGGTAAGTCATTGACATATAATGTATTATGCCATTCACATACCATAATCTTGCTGTCATCGTTTTGACTACATGCTACTTTGTGAATTATTACCGTGGTGGCAACTAGTACAGTGCAGAACGAAGCTTGTTATCATTGTTAGCATTATTAGCTAGCATGCTAGATACTAGTTAACTGGTAAGTGAGTTCTTATGGGAATAGTATGATCCGTTCAGATACCATCACCGGGCTGTTATCGTTTGACTAATGTTATCTCTGTGCCGTGGCAAATAGTTTGGAGCTTGTTTTAGCAAATAGTATTGCATATTATTACAGTAGCTAGCATGCTACTAACGTTAGCTAGCTAGCATGCTACTAGCGTTAGCTAGCTAGCATGCTAGCTAACGTTAGTCTGCCATTTTGTTTCGTGATTAAAATGTAAGTTTTTAATAGTTACATTAGCATTGTTGTAACTAGTGACCTGTTCCACCCCAGGTGAAATCTGCATAAAATGTATACCTAGGTAAATGGAATATTGCTCCACTTCTACAAGGGCTATTTGCATATTCTTGGTATCTAGGAACATCTATGGACCTCAATGAATGTAGTTCCAGTGTCAGAAATATTGTGTCTATTACTAGGCTTGCTTAAATTGTGATGAAACAAAGGAAAATATGAATTATGATTTTTCTTTTCATCTTTGACAGTGAATAAACCATGATAATAATGACCAAACTAAACTGAACTTAGTACCCTCTTGAGATCATGTGTACAAAAGATCTAAGGAAATTGATAAAGGGAAGATGATCAAACTGAAGGTTCTGTATATACAGTACTGAATTCTCCCATCCGGACCAATGCAATTTGAAATATTATTATAGAATATAGAATATATGCTTATACATTACCTTATTATAGCCAATTAGCACATTTATATATATATACATACAGTATATTTCAAATGGCCGAGTTCAATTTGGATATAGTATCACCAGGCGTGCATAATAACAGATACTGATATTTACTGTAATCGACTGTACTATTTTATTTCCCCCACAGTGTAACCATTTTGAAACTAATTTCAGATCTAATTCTTCCTACATGGTAACAATAGTGTGGAGAAACTGACTGCGTTTCAATATTTGTCAAAAACGTTACCTTTTGTAGCTTATTATCACGAATCATAACAATTATTGATATGATTCATTCAGAACGCTGAACTTTGAACCACCATAGTATGTGACAGGAAGTGTAGATCGGAGAAATGTCAACGCAGGCCGATAGCTAGCGATCTCCTCTACAAAATGGCCGCAAGTAAACTACAATTCCGATGGTTCAACATTTCCGGTTCCGGGTCAGAATAGACGATCGCAAATAGAAAACTTAAAATGATATAAGTACACTTTTAACCTATTGCTAAATTATTGCCAACCTAACGTTTTACATTCTACATGTATTTGTGACATAGTAGTGATGTTTATACTTGAAAACGGTTGATTTTAAAATCACAAATTATTTTCATCTTCATAAAAATATGCCTATATGATAATAAGGTCAAAAGGGGTCGGTACCGACCCCGTCGAGTGGAACAGGTCAAATACTTTATTATAGTTCAATTGTGTTAAACTTGGGACACAGCCATGGCTCTATATTTTATTTCGTTTTGTATGTGAGGCATTTTAGCTTGAAGTTGTTGTGTTGCATTGTGGGTCTTCAGCACAAAGGAATCCCTTGCTGAGGGTAAGATGGTTTTCTGTCTGCTCAGACTCAGAATACTTAATTAACATGATCTGTGCTTCATAAAAAACAGATATTGTTTATCTGGTTTTGGTTATTTTGCACAGTAAATACTTATTCAGGCCTACCTGCAATTCAGAATTTAATCCAGCAGGGCGGCAGTGAATAGTTATTTTATTAATCGATTATTGTGTCTTTATTCACTCGTTGTGTAATTGACCAGTTTATATTCTGTATAAGTTCATATTCTGTATATGTTAATAATGACGCTTTCTGTGTTGTGTTTATGACTACTCCTTAGGTCCTTGAGCTGCTGTCTGTCGACCGGATCACATCTGTCCACTGTCCATCTACCTGCAGTCTGGTCACAACGATACAGTCCTACTCTCAGCATACAAGATCGATGGTCTGCTGCTGCTGCTGCTGACTCCCAAGCGATTCATTCAAGTTTCCATAGCACAATGGCAGCTGCCTCCCCACAACCCATGATCCTTCGTGTTGTTGAGACAGACCGGGCTAGAAAATTAAAACTCAGTTCACGACCCGCCTCTGTTGATGCACTGATCAAGATTATAAAAGAACAGTTGGAAATAGACCTTGACTTCAGGTTGCTGTATGAAGATCCAGACTTTGATGGGAAACTTACTTCCCTTGATGACATTACGGAATTGCCACAAAAAGCTGTTGTGCACATTTCACTTTCGCTCGACTCCAGCTCTCTCGCATCTACTGATATACTTTCAGATATGTCATCTCCAGAACGTTGATATACTTTCAGATAGGTCATCTCCAGAACGTCTAAGCAGATGGCCTCCAGGTCCTTTTCCAGTTCCTACATTTGCATTCGATGTTGAGCTGAAACTTAGAGACGGAAACAACGAATTTGAGAAGAACAAGAGACACCTTAAGTTGACAAGAGACCTAAAGCACGACATCTTAGAAAAGCTTGCATCTACAATGTATGCTTTCAAGGCTTATCCAAGTGATAAAGAGATAGCAGTGGCTTCTGCGGCTCTTGTCGCCAAACATCCCTGCTTGAAGGAAGCAGGATCTGAGACCGGCTGCAATGGATGGAAGAACAGCATCAAATTCAAGATGGGCAATTTCAGGAACAAGCTGAGACGGGCAGGATGTGAGGAGGTCACTGTAAATGCTGGAAAAAGAGGTCGAAGCAATCCTGATGGCGAACCTTCACATTCCAACATTAAAAGACCCAAGCGAGCAGAAGTAAACTTCCTACCCAACTATCCCCAAGGAGAGGATTCCTTGAGGCTTGAGCAGCTGAAGAAGACTGAGAAGAACTTGCCCCTCATTAGAAAGCTGATGCAGACCACATTTGCCCTGCGCCGACAGACCATAGTGAAGTCCAGCCCACCAGTGAAAGAGCTCATGGACCTCTGGCCTGCTCTCAAAATGGAGTCTGAGGTAATATAGATCAGCTCTCTTTCCTGTGTTAACATTTGGCACATTCTGTGTGTTTTAAAGTGAAACTTGTGATTCTTAAGCCTGGTTTATATACTCTAGCGGTGCATCTGCGTGTGTGTTCTGTGCGCCCCCGTGAGCTAGTCATCAGCGACCGATTCCGCAAAGCATGTAATGACATGGTTGACCAGAAATCCCGCCGTCATGCTCTGAAGCCCAAACCAAACAAAGTAAGAGATCCACCAAGTTGAAGTGACTAATTGATGTTGATATACTATATTGTCCTGCTGTTTTTAAATATAGGTGTATGCAGAGTTCCAGCTGATTGCCAACCAGAACCTGCCCAACACATTCTACGCTGAGCTTGACCGCCATCTTCCTCGACTGATGACGTTATTCAGACAGAAGGCGTCCAAAACTGGGAACACGGCAGATGCTTTGGCTCACATTTAAAAAAATCTACGATGAACAGGTGAATAGATTATTATACATGTCATAGGTCGAACCTCTGTAACATTGAACAGGTTCAATGATTCAAATGAGCTTTTGAATTTTACAATTAGTCCACCATTGTGTTTGCCATTTTTCTGATTGCATTAAAGATGTGAACATGTTATTTGTGGACATATCTGATTGGACTGTTTAAAATCCGCTTTGTTCAGTAAACATTTCCATATAATACAATTATTTTTTTCTTCTTAATCTTACATCTTAATAGGAAATCCATGATGTTCACACCAGGCGTACCACTGTTCTCCATGCCCTGCCTGTGTATCTGCATGAGGAAGTCTCTGGATTTTTCAAAACCTGCACAGTGAGTCCGAGTGAAAATAATTTACAGTACAACTGTATATTAAGTGAACAGTTAATCAAAATGCTAAGTATCAGTCTTCCTTCCTTCCAGGTCTCCCTTGTGAAAGAGATATTTGATCTCGACGGGACTAACCTGGTTAAATAAAAATAACCTTCTCACCAAAAAAATAGTTCTAACTAAAATATAAACAACTTACAAACACAACTCCATATACTTAGCTTTGTGCTGCACTTTGTAGAAACCATGGATTTATTTGTGATTATTATGTCTCTTTCATTCCTTCAGGACACGCCTGATGAGCTAGAGCTTCAGGGTGTTGCAGTGGCCCTCCTTACTGTCATCAGTGACCATGACACAAGTCCAGTTCACTACCAGCCTGTGACAATCTCTGATTGGTGATTCCTTCCTGGTAATGTTTGGACTAATCTATGCACTACACCTCAGCTACCCCAAGGGACTTACCAACACTTTTGAATTCATTCAGAAGATTTTACTAGGTCTAGAAGCTGGTAAACTGTTGCCCAGGTTTCAGACTCTCAAGAATGACTTGATGATGCAATCTTTTTTTTTTTGATTTTTCAATGGATTTTCTCCCCGTCCCAATTAGTCGTTGTGCCAATCCCCCCCCCCCCCCCCTACCTGGTGCTGTATGCATGTTCTCCTACGAGTCGGTATAAGGGTGTCCCGAGTCGATCGCACGCTTCCCCCGAGACGTGCGCCGACAGCCAGTGACGTCTTTTCACTTGGCAGCGAGGGCTCTCATTGGTGAAGTGTAACGCGTGGGAGGGCACGCTATCTCCACCAAGTCCTGCCCCGCTTAGCAAGCGTCGAGACCTGACCTGTAGGCGTCGCTGTCCACAACGCCAGATTCCCACCCGCCAGCTTCCCCACCCCCTAATACTGCCGAATTGTATTAGTGTGAACGGCCAGCCAAGCTGGTGACAACGCAGGGAGTTGGATTCGAACACGCGAATCCAGTGTCTCCAGCGTTGGTGATGAACGCAATCTCCGCTACGTCACCTGACCGCTCTTGCATTAAACTTTTGAAGGTATTATTTTGACATGACAAGGAAATTAATACCTCACCCCACATCCTTCTTTCAGATGAGTTTCTATTCCTTACTGTAATCAGTGATCATGACACAAGTCCAGTTCACTACCAGCCTGTGACAATCTCTATTGTCATTGAAAGTCATATCATGATCAGCTTCCCCAGATTTGGTGATTCCTTCCTGTAATGTTTGGACTAATCTATGCACTACCCCAAAGCACTTACCAACACCTCAAAAGTGTGTCTATAGAAACTCATCTGAAATGTCTTGTCATGTCAAAATAATACCTTCCAAAGTTGCTGTACTACTTTGCAGATGTTCAGCCAATAGGTCCAAACTACTCAATGTACCTTGTTCTTTATTTTTTATGTAATATGTTTACATTTGAGAGTTTTACAGTTCGAATTTTCTTAACCGTCTATAGCTGGCATTATTGTAATTTCATCCAAGTAAGTTTTAGAGTTGAAAGAGTTTATCAGAATCTCAAAGGCAACATCCAAGTCCCAAACGTTTGTTTCTCGAGGAACAATAGGAGGCAATGGGCATAAATGCCACTCTGCTCTGACTGCTTCCATTGCTTGTAGGCAGTGGTAGAGTTAGTGTTCTCAGTACAGAGTACAAGGCGATATACCAGGAGCCATAAACGCAACACAGAAGCGTTATTATTAACATATACAGAATATGAACTTATACAGAATATGAACTGGTCAATTACACAACTAGAGTGAATAAAGACACAATAATTGATTAATAAAATAACTATTCACCATTAGCTGGACTCAGTTCCGTTTCACTTGAATGAATCGCTTGGGAGTCAGCAGCAGCAGACCATCGATCTTGTATGCTGAGAGTGGGACTGTATCCTTGAGACCTTGTAGGCAGTAGTATACTGCCCTGTCAAGGGCTAACCGCAGTAACTTGAAAAAAGTAAAAATTTAGTTATGAGTGAAATTGACCTTGTCAATAAATGTTTTATCTTGTGACCAAGTTTCAGATGTTAATGTCGCTCAGTTTTGGAGATATGGGGTTTTAAAAACTGCAGTAACTACAAAATCACACTCAAAACCCAGGCAGACCACAGTAACTTCCAAACAGTGAAAAATGGCTTTAAAGTGTTTTGACTTGCCATCCAAAATGTGTTATAGGTAAATAGATGATAGTACCCAGATTTAACATGTATTAATGAAGTAATCTTTAGGCATACAAAAATATGACATAATTATTTTAATTACCCCCAAAAAAGCAGATATTGCACTCTGCTGCACGATTTCCTTAAATAATTATACAGGTAATGTACAGGCAAAGTGCAGTAACTTCAAATACAATGTTGTTTTCCCTCCAGCTTTCATAACTTAACCTAGCCATTTTGAAAATGAAATTTAATACCTGAATATATTGGAATGATGATGATCCAAATAAAATGGCTAGGTGAAGTTATGAAAGCTGGAGGGAAAACAACATTGCATTTGAAGTTACTGCACTTTGCCTGTACATTACCTGTATAATTATTTAAGGAAATCGTGCAGCAGAGTGCAGTATCTGCTTTTTTGGGGTTAATTAAAATAACTACGTCATATTTTTGGATGCCTAAAGATTACTTCATTAATACATGTTAAATCTGGGTACTATCATCTATCTACCTATAACACATTTTAGATGGCAAGTCAAAAAACTTTAAAGCCATTTTTCTCAGTTTCACTGTTTGGAAGTTACTGCGGTCTGCCTTGACAGGGCAGTATAGTTAGTGTACTGTATAGTGTTCTTAGTACAGAGTACTGTAGTTGTAACTGAGGGGTACAATTCCCTGACTGTATTGATAAGTATGGTATCATTAAACCACTACCGCTTTATGTACTTTAATTACTGGCCATACAGTACATGATATATAAATATAATGAACACTTCCCACAATGAACCGGTTCCAATCAAAGTTGTCTTTAAGTATTTATTGCAGCAAAAGGTACATAATACTTCTCGATCATACTTTGAATGCACTTGTAAGGCAAAGGAATGTGCGTAGGCAAATCAACAATGAATGTCCATTCTCTGGTTACGCAGGAGGTAGTTATACAACCTGAATCTTAGGGAATTATATCTATGGTACACTAGTAATATAGCGGGAGATACTGGAAGGGTCCCCCTGGTTGTAAGCCAGCAGGGGTAGAAGATCTGTCGGTAGTAGAGAGTCTGGTCAACGATGACTAAGGAGACTCCAGGTACAGGAGACGGTGCAATAGCCTCTTGATCCACAGACGAATACAGCTGTTCTCCGTAGACTGTAGCTCCACAGTGAAGAAAGCTAGCCGGCCTCAGGCTCTCTGAGGCGCCGACTCGACTTGGCTCCTAGCGGGGTAAATTCAACACGTGCAGGCGTCGGCGATTCTCCGCTCCATAAATCACAGGACCAAAGCAAATATATTCCAGCCGCAAAGGGCTATGTAGTCGTCGGGTAGATTAATCCAGTGTACATGTCCACACGGTTCTCGTCTAGGTCTCCTCGGGTGAAAGCGCAATGAAAGCAGCCCAGCCTGGATAAGAACTCTAGCTAATACGAGGAAGCGTTGGGGATGCTGGTCACTGTAGAACTTTAGCCGCACGATACACTATACACAAATAGACTATTATTGACTTAATAGAAATATGTCGCGCTCGACGGTATAGCGCCAAACTCTGACAATTCAGTTATTAATTCGCACGCGGTCTCAATGCTCTATTCTGGGGCCAAACAGGCCATACTTCACCGCACGTTGTATCGTGGGTGAGGCTTCAACTTATTGGGTAACTCTTAGACTAAGTGCTTCTGTATTCACCTGCGCCGTATTTATACGCACGGTGAACAAACTAGTGCCAATCTCATTTCTGTCGCGTATCCCTGGGCAAGGCCGGGCATGTCCAGACATGTCTTGACGGTGACTTTGAACCTGACTCAGGAGGCGCGGCTCTGGCGCATGTGGACCGCTGTCCAATAGGAGAATGAAATATTATGGTCTGTAGTAGGCTAAAGGGATATTCCGTGTATATGTACAAGGAATATACAAGGGATATCAAACGATATACAAATACTATGCAATATATATCAATCAATAAATATATATATTCGGTTTAATCTGATCCTTTGTAACAGCCGCCCCCTAATTAGTCCCACCTAATTAGCTAAGCAGAGACAGATTAACCGCACTGTCCACTACTCAATGTCTGTTGTGAGGGGTCGGTCAGTTCACAAAGTCATGGGGTCATGGTCGTCATTAAGCGAGTCGGGGAGCCTTGGCGACTCTATCAGCCTCGCCACGGGTCGGTTGTAGGTCCGCCCTTGGACGAGCAATTCTGCCGCTCTGACCTTTCCGTCGGCACCAGTGGTCACTTTGCTTACGCGGCCGGCCGGCCACGCAGCTCGGGGTAGTGACTGGTCTATGGTCATGACGACTGGACGGGATGAAGGGGGGCTTAGGAGGAAGCGGGCCTGAGACTGCTTTGATCTGTGCTTGGCTGTGCCTCCTCCTCCTCCGTCTGTTTCTCTTGTTTGCTCTGTACCCCGTCTGAGGAGGGGCCGGTCCCGGCCGCCCCGTCAAGGAGTCGCTTGGGGTGCTGGGTTCGAGGTCAGCTACGTCTGAAGCGCAGCTGAGGGGGGTGGAGTTCCGAACTCCCTCTGGTGCCCACGGTTCTCTCACGGGCCTCTCGCTTAATGTCAATAGCCTCTGCTGTACGAGGGAGTGGCCGGTGTCGCTCGCCTTTGTGTGTAGGCAGCGTGTAGACGTGGGTTGACTGTCAAGTCCGTAGAGGGGGCCCTGGAGCGTCCATCCCAGTCGGGTCTGAACCGCGACTGGGCATCCTTTGGGTCCGATGTGGGCCGCCTCAATTGGGAGAATGAGATCCGCATGGTTGGAGCCGATGAGCAGGGTCGGTGTGGCGCCGTCGATAAGCGGTATAGGTAGTTGACGTAGGTGCACATACTTAGCCATCAGCTGTGGGATGGGGTAGGTGTACTGAGTCAAGCCTATGTTGTGGCTGGTGAAGACGTTGGTTATACTATACTGCTTCTCGGGCTGGTCCACCGCTGCTATCTTGAAGGAGACCTTTTCACCTTTTATGGTCTTCTGGTCCCTTCTGATGGTGCGTATGGTCATGGTATCTTTGACACCCCGCAGGCCCAACTGGGCTGCTGCGGAAGCGAGGAGGAGAGTCTTTTCAGACCCATCGTCCAGGACGGCGTAAGTGTCCAGGACCTTGTCCTCGTAGCTCAGGAGCACTCTGACCACTTTGAGGAGCACTCAGGGGGTCCCGCTATGCTGGTCAATGTGGAGCACTCCTGTTGGTCGGTTGCCTTGGATCTTCTGGTGGGCTCCGCACAGTGCTGCGCGGTAAGCGGCGCCCGCCTGGGCCGCCCCTGCGCGGTAAGCGGCGCCCGCCTGGGCCGTCTCACGCCACTGGTCAACTTGGACGGGGTTCAGTGTCTTATATTCGGCGCACTGTGCCAGCCAGTGTCCGCCGTCGCAGTAGGTACAGTAGGGAGCAGTCTGGTGGCTCTTCGGTGCTGGTGCCACCGCCTCGGCATGGTACATTACCGCGACGGGCCCACTCTGTTGTCCTGGCTGACGCCTGTTGATGTCATGCAGGACCTCCAAGTGGGTGCCACCGCACCTGCTGCACTTATTCTTCAAGCGGCACTCAGCTGCTAGGTGGCTGCGCGCGCAGCGGAAGCAGCGGCGGTGGTCCTTGATCCACTGACTCACCTCGTCCGTGGTCAGCTTCCCGAAAGTGTCGCATTGGTACAGCCGATGTTCTCCCTCACAGTACTGGCACTCAATCTTCCACTGGTCCTCTTTCGTCAAGGGGGTGTTGTGGTTCTTGCTGCTCGGTACTGATTCTGATTGGTGCATGACGGTCACCAATCTGCGGCCATCGTTTGCTCTCCTAGGTCCCTCTCTGGAGCTTGGTGTGCTCCGCATGAACGTATACAACCGTAGGCTGTTGACTTCTCTCGCCAGGAAGTTGGCTAGGTCTAGGAGGGATGGCTCGGGACCGTTAGGATCCCGGTGGTCTCTTTGCCGCCTGAAGCGCTCTTGTCGGGCGGGCGGAAGCTTCTCTAAAATCCTCTCGACATTAGAGTTTGCGTACAGTTCGTGCATACCCTTTTCTCTTTGCGCCCCCAGCATCCCTACCAGGGATTGTACCTTGATAGACAGGTCATCTAGTGAGCGATTGTCTGTGGCTGGGGTTAGGCGGTCAATATGCCTTATCTCTTGTATTACGTAGTCCCATATGCGTCCATATCTTTGGTCGAGTGCTGCTAGAGCCGCGGTGTATGGGGTAGTAGAGGTGGCATAGGCCAGCGCTATATTGTGCGCTCGGGGCACCTTGAGGTGCTTCAGTAGGATAGCATATTTGTATGGTTCATCAACTACATCGGACATCATTGTCTCTAAGCACATTCGTAGCTCTGTGTACTGTGCTCTGTTCTCGTGTGTGAAGTCCGGGAACGTCGGTGTGCCAAGGTACGATGCCATGGATGACTGGCACATCGGTGAGCGTTGGGGGAGAGGCCTCCTAGGCGAGTCTCCTCTTACGTGTTGTCTTGGGCTGGTACTTGGTGGGTACCAAGGGCCGGGTACCCAGGTGCTGTTCCTCTGGGCTGGCGGTGCGTCAAACTCACCCGTGAGTTGAGTCGGGGGTTTGTAGCGCAGTGCCTCGGGGCTGACTTCTGGGCTGTACTGGGCCTCCTGGTCCAGAGTACGTTGCTGCTGGTCGGCTTGACATTCCTCCTCTTCCTCCTCCTCTTCCTCTGCGAGGACCTGGAGTCTTCTGTTCAGTCTCTCGGCGTGGTCCGGTTCTTCCCGGTTGCTGGGTCTCGTATGGACCAGCCGGGGAGGGGGTTCGGAGACGTGGACAGGATCCTCCTGTTGGCGGGGTCCCGGGTCGCTTGGTCGGGTAGGGGAATGTGTCCTAGACCCTTGTCGTGACGATCTCCGGGAGCTCCGTGCGGAGAGAGGGGGTGTCGCCATGGCAACCAATTTGTCCATCAGCTGCGCCTGCAGCCGGTCGCGCTCTGCCTCGCGCTGGGCATGGGCTGCTTCGCGCTGGGCATTGGCGGCGTCGCGCTGCGCATTGGCGCTGGCCTGGGCGGCGTCGCGCTGTGCGTTGGCGGCGTCGCGCTGGGCATTGGCGCTGGCATGGGCGGCGTGGAGCTGTGCATTTGCGACGTCGCGCTGTGCATTGGCGGCGGCGTGCTGTGCATCGGCGCGGCTTCTTTCAATGTTCTCTTCCGTCTGAAGGCGTCTGGTCTCCAGTCTTATGCGGTCGTCTTCACTCCTTTGTTGCGCCTGGAAGCACTCTCGCTCGGTTGCAGAATGTTCGCGCTCGCACGTCTGTTGCGCTTGAAGTCGATCGCGTTCGGTGGAGGCTGCCAGGGTGGCAATGAGTGCCTGCGCCAGCATCTTGTCCGCCTCGCTGGGGGAAGACGCCGTTCGAGGCGATCGGCTCCCGGCAGTACTCGTTGGAGATCCGTTCTCCTGTGGCGAGTCCTGGAGATCCATCTCCGGGGTGCTCTCCTCTTCTTGTAGCGGGTAGAGTTCCATCCCTGGAGAGCTGTCTTTATCCTGGAGCTCTCCGGGGACTACTTCTTCGGTCTTGGCGGGGGGTAAAGTCGTGTCAGGTCCCTCCTGGTCCCTACCGTGAGCTTGGTCAGTTACGTTAGAACCCACTAGGGCCTCTATTGGCGGGGTAGCCTGGGCGATAGGGTCGGACATAATTTTACTATCTACTTTTTCCGCGTTTACCGTCTGTAGAAGGCTAGGTAGTATATTGGCAACGTAATCCTCTAAGTACTGAGGTGTCTGCCGTCTACGCTGCGGGCGATCTACTTTAGGAGAACCGTTTTGTGGAGTGTTCATCATAAGCCATGTCAATATTAATACCACTATATTAATATTACGCTAGTTACCCTCCGGCTCGAAGTACCAATTGTAACTGAGGGGTACAATTCCCTGACTGTATTGATAAGTATGGTATCATTAAACCACTACCGCTTTATGTACTTTAATTACTGGCCATACAGTACATGATATATAAATATAATGAACACTTCCCACAATGAACCGGTTCCAATCAAAGTTGTCTTTAAGTATTTATTGCAGCAAAAGGTACATAATACTTCTCGATCATACTTTGAATGCACTTGTAAGGCAAAGGAATGTGCATAGGCAAATCAACAATGAATGTCCATTCTCTGGTTACGCAGGAGGTAGTTATACAACCTGAATCTTAGGGAATTATATCTATGGTACACTAGTAATATAGCGGGAGATACTGGAAGGGTCCCCCTGGTTGTAAGCCAGCAGGGGTAGAAGATCTGTCGGTAGTAGAGAGTCTGGTCAACGATGACTAAGGAGACTCCAGGTACAGGAGACGGTGCAATAGCCTCTTGATCCACAGACGAATACAGCTGTTCTCCGTAGACTGTAGCTCCACAGTGAAGAAAGCTAGCCGGCCTCAGGCTCTCTGAGGCGCCGACTCGACTTGGCTCCTAGCGGGGTAAATCCAACACGTGCAGGCGTCGGCGATTCTCCGCTCCATAAATCACAGGACCAAAGCAAATATATTCCAGCCGCAAAGGGCTATGTAGTCATCGGGTAGATTAATCCAGTGTACATGTCCACACGGTTCTCGTCTAGGTCTCCTCGGGTGAAAGCACAATGAAAGCAGCCCAGCCTGGATAAGAACTCTAGCTAATACGAGGAAGCGTTGGGGATGCTGGTCACTGTAGAACTTTAGCCGCACGATACACTATACACAAATAGACTATTATTGACTTAATAGAAATATGTCGCGCTCGACGGTATAGCGCCAAACTCTGACAATTCAGTTATTAATTCGCACGCGGTCTCAATGCTCTATTCTGGGGCCAAACAGGCCATACTTCACCGCACGTTGTATCGTGGGTGAGGCTTCAACTTATTGGGTAACTCTTAGACTAAGTGCTTCTGTATTCACCTGCGCCGTATTTATATGCACGGTGAACAAACTAGTGCCAATCTCATTTCTGTCGCGTATCCCTGGGCAAGGCCGGGCATGTCCAGACATGTCTTGACGGTGACTTTGAACCTGACTCAGGAGGCGCGGCTCTGGCGCCTGTGGACCGCTGTCCAATAGGAGAATGAAATATTATGGTCTGTAGTAGGCTAAAGGGATATTCCGTGTATATGTACAAGGAATATACAAGGGATATCAAACTATATACAAATACTATGCAATATATATCAATCAATAAATATATATATTCGGTTTAATCTGATCCTTTGTAACAGTAGTGTTCTAGTTATCATTCTGCAAACATAGCCTGCTCTAAATGACGGATGGTGGCTCTGACATTCTGACTAACTCTTTCAATGAAAACACCATCTTGTTCCATGATACATCATGGAGCAAATACATGCAGCTGCATTTCCATATGTAGGTATGTGCACTATTAACAGTATTGCCAGCTGTATAGCATGTAATGTGGATTGGTATTTTGGTTCCACATTGGCAGGACCCAATATACAGCACAACGTTTGTGAATTTTACATGTGCCAAGCGGATTGACAATTTTCAGATAATCTATACATTTTATTCTGTACTGTACATAGATACACTGTGTTATCCCAACGGTCACAATAGTTGCCGTCAACATGTTTGCTCATTCTATGACCACACTATACAAATTTGAGTAATTCAGCCAGGATGTAAACGGCTCTGGTCATGTGCACTGCACATATTGAGACCCTTTATTATTTCAATATTTGCTGGAAATACATTGATACATCATTCAGTAACATTTTCAGAGCCTTATAACAAACATTATTACACTATTGTGACCAGAGGGATTAAATGTGTAATATACATTACATTGTATGTACATGTTATAACATGCATGTATTTATTTTCTATATATATTTTCTATATATATATATTTTCAATTTTAACATTGCCATAATGTTGGAGAGGGCAACACAATGTTTTTGTAAGATAAATAGATGTATACTCTTTGAATAGAAATAAATATAAAGAGTTTGAAGTTGTAACACAATGTTTTTGTAAGATAAATAGTTTCGATGAAGAACAAAACCTCCTAAATGCATACAAAAAAAGGGGAAAACTTCATATCTGCACTTTGCAAGGCACTAATACCTGGTCGGTATTGTTAACATATAGTCCAAAAACAGTGTACGGTGTTTACAGTGTTATTGTACATTGCTAACATACAGATTATATATGTATACTCTTTTATACTCTTTGAATAGAAAAAAATAAAAGAGTTGTTTGAAGTTGATATAATGTGCTTGTGTAGTTATTTTTCTGTTAACTTTTTCACATGGATTTTAAAACTGAACCTTAAGTTATAGTAACTGCAAATATTTGAGTTGATTAACTTAAAAATTTGAGTTGATTAACTTAAAAAAAATTAGGCATGGGATGGCCTCAATGTCGTTGAGTTCTGTTAACTTAATCACATGGATTTAAGGTTGAACCTTAAGTCACAGTAACTGAACATATTTGAGTTGCCTCCACTTGAGAACCTTAAGTCACAGTAACTGAACATATTTGAACTGCCTTAACTGAGAACTGTAAGTCACAGTAACTGAACATATTTGAGTTGACACCACTTGAGAACCTTAAGTCACAGTAACTGAACATATTTGAACTGCCTTAACTGAGAACTGTAAGTCACAGTAACTGAACATATTTGAGTTGACACCACTTTAGAACCTTAAGTCACAGTAACTGAACATATTTGAACTGCCTTAACTGAGAACTGTAAGTCACAGTAACTGAACATATTTGAGTTGACACCACTTGAGAACCTTAAGTCACAGTAACTGAACATATTTGAACTGCCTTAACTGAGAACTGTAAGTCACAGTAACTGAACATATTTGAGTTGACACCACTTGAGAACCTTAAGTCACAGTAACTGAATATATTTGCATTGCCTTAACTGAGAACTGTAAGTCACAGTAACTGAACATATTTGAGTTGACACCACTTGAGAACCTTAAGTCACAGTAACTGAACATATTTGAACTGCCTTAACTGAGAACTGTAAGTCACAGTAACTGAACATATTTGAGTTGACACCACTTGAGAACCTTAAGTCACAGTAACTGAATATATTTGAATTGCCTTAACTGAGAACTGTAAGTCACAGTAACTGAACATATTTGAGTTGACACCACTTGAGAACCTTAAGTCACAGTAACTGAATATATTTGAATTGCCTTAACTGAGAACTGTAAGTCACAGTAACTGAACATATTTGAGTTGACACCACTTGAGAACCTTAAGTCACAGTAACTGAATATATTTGAATTGCCTTAACTGAGAACTGTAAGTCACAGTAACTGAACATATTTGAGTTGACTCCACTTGAGAACTGTAAGTCAGAGTAACTGACCATATTTGATTTGACTTAACTGAGAACCTTAAGTCACAGTAACTGAACATATTTGAGTTGACACCACTTGAGAACCTTAAGTCACAGTAACTGAATATATTTGAATTGCCTTAACTGAGAACTGTAAGTCACAGTAACTGAACATATTTGAGTTGACACCACTTGAGAACCTTAAGTCACAGTAACTGAATATATTTGAATTGCCTTAACTGAGAACTGTAAGTCACAGTAACTGAACATATTTGAGTTGACACCACTTGAGAACCTTAAGTCACAGTAACTGAATATATTTGAATTGCCTTAACTGAGAACTGTAAGTCACAGTAACTGAACATATTTGAGTTGACTCCACTTGAGAACTGTAAGTCAGAGTAACTGACCATATTTGATTTGACTTAACTGAGAACCTTAAGTCACAGTAACAGACCATATTTGAGTTGCCTTAACTGAGAATTGTAAGTCTTAGCCAACTGAAAACATTTGAGTTTATCAACTTAAAAAAATTGAGGCATGGTATGGCCTCAATTTTTTTAAGTTCTGGAAACTTATTCGGGTTTACAGTGTGGGTAGTGTAGTGGTAAAAGCACTGGGTCAGAGGCGGTTAGGTGGCCGAGCGGAGATTGCGTTCGTCACCAGCCCCGGAGCTGTGAGCTGGATTCGCCTGTTCGGGGTTGTCACCAGCTTGGCTGGCCGTCTGCACTAATACAATTGGCTGTATTAGAGGGTGGGAGAAGCTGGCGGGGTGGGTCCGGGTCGTTGTAAACAGCGACTCCTACAGTTCGGTCGGGGCGCCTGCTAAGCGCGGATAGGACTTGAGGGGGATAGTGTGATCCTCCCACACGCTACGCCCTCTCGATGAGAATCCGCGCTGCCAGGTGAAAAGAAGCGGTGATTGGCTGGACGTGTGTCGGAGGAAGCACGTGGTAGCCTCCACTCTCCCAGATGATCTGACTGTGGGGGGTAAGTGCGCAGCGACCAGGAAGGGACTGGGAATTGGCATACGACTAACATTGGGATGGGAGAAAATCGGAGGAAAATGGAGGGGGAAAAAGACCAATAAAAAAAAAAAAGCACTGGGTCAGCTGGGTGGTGTAGAGGTAAAAGCACTGGGTCAGCTGGGTAGTGTAGAGGTAAAATCACTGGGCCAGCTGGGTAGTGTAGTGGTAAAATCACTGGGCCAGCTGGGTACTGTAGTGGTCAAATCACTGGGCCAGCTGGGTAGTGTAGTGGTAAAAGCACTGGGCCAGCTGGGTAGTGTAGTGGTAAAATTACTGGGCCAGCTGGGTATAGTGGTAAAAGCACTGGGCCAGCTGGGTAGTTTAGAGGTAAAATCACTGGGTCATCTGGGCAGTGTAGTGGTAAAATCACTGGGCCAGCTGGGTAGTGTAGTGGTAAAATTACTGGGCCAGCTGGGTATAGTGGTAAAAGCACTGGGCCAGCTGGGTAGTTTAGAGGTAAAATCACTGGGTCATCTGGGCAGTGTAGTGGTAAAATCACTGGGCCAGCTGGGTAGTGTAGTGGTAAAAGCACTGGGCCAGCTGGGTAGTTTAGAGGTAAAATCACTGGGCCATCTGGGCAATGTAGTGGTAAAAGCACTGGGCCAGCTGGGTAGTTTAGAGGTAAGATCTGGATGCGTATGCAGCTCCAACTCAACGTCAGCAAGACAAAGGAGCTGGTGGTGGACTATCGGAGAGGTAGGAAGGGTCCCTCTTCTCCCATAATCCTCGGAGGAGAGGAGGTAGAGATGGTGGAGTCCTACAAGTTCCTTGGAGTTCACCTGAACAAAAAACTGGACTAGTCAGACAACACTGAGGCCCGCTACAGGAAGGGACAGAGTAGGTTGTTCTTCCTGAGGAGACTCAGGTCGTTCGACGTGTGCAACCGTGCAAAACTCAAACATCCAAAATAAACAAAGAGAAAGGAGAACAGCCTACAAATACGGGGACTCTAATCTCTACAAGAAGGCCAAGTATGACCTCAGAAAGGCCATCAAAAAAGGAAAAACAGACTAAAATAAACTGGCATTCCAATATGGGGGCTCTGGCTCAGACTCGAATGTGGCAAGGACTGAGAACTATAACCGGAATATCACCAACATCAACCCTGTCCTACCAGATGAGCTCAACACATTTTCTCGCTCACTTTGAGGAAGCGCACACTGCACAAACCAACAAACTGACCACCCAACCAGAGCAACACATACTACAACTGTTGGAGTATGAAGTCTGCAGAACCTTCAAGAAGGTGAAAGCAGGAAAGGCAGCTGGCCCAGACGGAATCTCACCCTGTGTCTTTAAGACCTGTGCGGACCAGCTGGCTCCTGTGTTCACCGGCATATTCAACGCATCACTGCAGCAGGCCGTCGTTCCAGTGCGCTTAAAAGAGACAACCATTGTGCCACTACCCAAGAAGACCATGGTTACAGGCCTCAATGACTATCGTCCGGTGGCCCTAACACCCATAGCCATGAAGTGCATGGAGAAGCTGGTCATGGCCCACATAAACAGCATCATCCCAGACTCCCTAGACCCACTGCAGTTCGCCTATAGACCAAACAGATCTGTAGACGACGCCCTCTCCCTGGCACTACACACCTCCCTGGAACACCTGCACAACGGAGACACCTACGACGTCTGACTGCTGTTTATTTCCCCCCGCCCTCAAAATTGCTTCCGTCACCCCCTTACTAAAAAAACCCGGTCTCAACCCTGAAACCCTTGATAATTTCCGCCCCATTTCCAACCTCCCCTTCCTCTCAAAAATAATTGAGCGAGCCATTGCCTCCCAATTAAAATCCTACCTCGACAACAATAACCTTTATGATACATTTCAATCCGGATTCCGCACCAAACACAGCACCGAAACTGCTCTTCTAAAGGTCACCAACGACATACTCCTCTCTGCCGACTCTGGTTCCCTCTCCATCCTCATTCTCCTAGACCTCAGCGCTGCTTTTGACACCATCAGTCACCCCATCCTCATCACTCGTCTCCAGTCCTCCGTTGGCATCTCCGGAATCCCCCTCACCTTGCTCCAATCATACCTCTCACACAGGCACCAATTCATCTCTATCAACAACTGCAAATCCCCCACTGCCCCCATCACTCATGGTGTCCCCCAAGGCTCAGTACTTGGTCCCCTGCTCTTCATCCTCTACATCCTTCCACTTGGTCTGATTCTCCGCCAACATGGCCTGCGTTTTCACTGCTATGCAGACGACACTCAGCTCTACCTCTCCACCAAGACTATCACTCCAGCCACTCTCTCCACCCTCAGCACCTGCCTCACAGACATCAAAACATGGATGCAAAATAACTTTCTTAAACTAAACTGCAATAAATCAGAAATAATCATTATCGGTCCAAAATCCCTCACCAGCCACACCCAGGATTTCACCCTAAATATTGATGGTACCATTGTCACCCCCTCCACTCACGTCCGTAACCTTGGCATCATCCTGGACCCCACCCTTTCTTTCCTCCGCCATGTGAACCACATAACCAAATCGGCCTTCTACCACCTCCGGAACATTGCTCGTCTCCGCCCCTCCCTATCACTCTCCGCTGCTGAAACACTGGTTCATGCATTTATATCATCACGACTAGATTACTGCAACAGCATCCTCTACGGCTCACCAAACACTATCCTCAATAAACTCCAATATGTCCAAAACTCTGCTGCCCGCATGCTCACCTCCACCCGTCGCTCTGATCACATCACCCCTATCCTCCACGACCTCCACTGGCTTCCAATCAAATACAGGATACATTTTAAAATACTACTCATCACATTCAAAGCCCTCAACAACCTTGCCCCTCCCTACCTGTCCGACCTCCTCCACCGTCACACGCCCACCCGTCGCCTTAGGTCTGCAGATGCCAACCTCCTAACACCTCCCACGACCAGGCTCCGGACCTGGGGCGACAGGGCCTTCGCTGCTGCTGCCCCCTCCCTCTGGAATGCCCTCCCCAGCCATATCCGTGATGCAAACACCCTGACATCTTTTAAATCAGCCCTCAAAACTCACCTTTTCAATCTTGCTTTTGACCTCTAATTCTGTCGGTGTTATTTTATTTTTGTCATGTATTATTTTTGTTCTGTTTTTTTGTTTTGCCATAGTTTGTCTCTCCTGCCCATGTAAAGCGTCTTTGAGCACCTGGAAAAGCGCTATATAAAATAGATGTATTATTATTATTATTTATTATTATTATTGACTACAGCTCGCCGTTTATCCCCATCGTGCCTGCCAAACTGGTCCTGGCGCTGAAGGACCTAGGCCTGGACACCATGGACTTTTTATTGGGCAGGCCACAGGTGGTGAGGATTGCTGACAACATCTCATCCACTCTGATCCTCAACAC
Source organism: Notolepis coatsorum (assembly GCF_963971535.1). Taxonomy (NCBI): domain Eukaryota; kingdom Metazoa; phylum Chordata; class Actinopteri; order Aulopiformes; family Paralepididae; genus Notolepis; species Notolepis coatsorum. Next base: position 9,527 of record NW_028173166.1, on the reverse strand, counting down.
ACACAACAGCAACGGGATTATCAAGTTCACAGACGACACCACAGTCATCGGACTGACAAACAACAATGATGAGACGGAGTACAGAGATGAGCTGGTCCAGCTGACACGGTGGTGCAGGACAACAGCCTTGCACTGGATGCCAGCAAGACTAAGGAGCTCACCGTGGACTTCAGGAGACATCATCAACCTTTATTTATTCTCGAAATTACAATTGAGGTCACCCTTATTTAACTTTTTCTGTATTTTTGCTCCCATCCTAATTTAGTCGTTATGCCAATTCCCTTCCTGGTCGTTGCGCGCATTGCCCCACTTTTCACCTGACAGCGAGGACTCTCACTGGGGGAATGTAACCCATGCGGAGGTTCATGCTATTTCCCCCCGATCCCCTCCCTGCTGAACAGGTGCCCCGACCGACCAGTAGGAACCGTAGTTTACAACGACCAGGACACATACCCCGCCGGCTTCCCACCCGCTAACACTGCCAATTGTGTTAGTAGGGACGACTGACCAAGCCGGAGGTACCGCTGACAGCTGGATTCGATCCCAGAGTCTCTGCGGTGGTAGGCGAGTGCATTCTCCACTGCGCTACCCAGCCGCGCCGTGCCGCCGTCACCCTCATTTTCAATGTAGTCGAGACTTTACAGACATTTCAATGCACACATTTCTACAATATAACAATAATAAATATTAATAACTATATACATAGCACTCTCAGTCCAGAGTGCACCACAACAATTAGTATAACAATTTACATAGGCATAAAATCAGCACACAAATTGACAAAATAAAAAGATTGCATACATTTCAGACATAAGACTAAGTATAAAAGACAATAAAAGTAGTGCAATGTAAACGTGCAGATTTAAGAATAGGCATAAAATAAGTACAATAGCACAATGTCGCTCAAAGGCATTTGAACCCCCCTGGAACAGTCAGTCCGCCGAACACCTCACACATCAATCCCTACCACATCCCCATCCAAGACACACCCCCGATAAAGCACGCCATGACCGAAGGAAAACACAAACAGTCCGCACGCCACTCACACCGCCATGCACGGCGATGGGAATGCCAACCCCGTGGGCCTTCTATACCCCGGCCTCGGCGCCACCGTCACCATGAGGAAAACCAGCGAACATCATAGCAACCACTCTGCCGTCAGCCTGGATGGGATACCAGTGGAGGTCGTCAACTGCTTCCGGTTTCTAGGACTCCAGATCTCTGATGACCTACAACCTATATTATGGATATGAGGCTTGAAACAAACTTTTTTCACCACCGTTGTTTTTTTTACATTATAAATATTCAGCTATACTGTAGACATCATCTATGATCATATTTGGATGGTCAATAAAGATAAGAAAGATTGAAATTAAATTGAAATTGAGAAAAAGACCAATCCATTAGGCAATGAAAAATGTATAACTAATCCCTTCCAAATGAGCAAAGTTGATACAGTATATCCAAATAGTTTGGGTCAGCCCTAAGTTAGACTGTGAACTTGTTGACCAACTTTCCAATAGTGTTTCCAGCCATGTTTGTTGACAGACTCAGTTATAAGCTAATCTAAGCAATCAAACATAATCAAATGAATAACGTTGCTTGTGCAAGGCCATCTCTGGTCATCCTCCCTCTCTCTCTCTCTCGCCCTCCCTCTCTATCTCTCTCTCCCTCCCTCCCTCCCTCCCTCCCTCCCTCCCTCCCTCCCTCCCTCCCCCTACCTCTCTCTCTCTATCTCTCTCTCTATTCCTCCCTCTCTCTCTCTCTCTCTCTCTCTCTCTCTCTCTCTCTCTCTCTCTCTCTCTCTCTCTCTCTCTCTCTCTCTCTCTCTCTCTCTCTCTCTCTCTCTCTCTCTCTCTCGTGTTCTGTATGTTAATGTTTTACTTTGTTTATCTACTATTCTGTATGTATCACCGCTCTAGAGATCCGTGGCCGCTTCATTAAATTCCACCTTCAACAAATACTCCGCCTCCATGCATAATCTATTTAGGTTTAACAAGATTATTCCACATCACTTTGTTAAAAAG
>NW_028173166.1:0-2500 GCF_963971535.1 Notolepis coatsorum | reverse complement strand
CGTAGTGGGCAAGGTGCTCGCCACGAATGACGGAGACGCTGGGCTTGCCTGTTCGAGCCCAGCGCTCCACATTGCTTTCAGTTTAGCTGGTCGTTCATACTAATACACATTGGCCATATTAGGGGGTGGGAAACTGATGGGTGGGGATCGGGCGTTGTGGACAGCGACTCCTACAGGTCGGTTGGTGCGCCTGCGCAGTAGAATCAGGAAGTGTCGGGGGCAGCGTGAGCCTCCCACGCGTTACTCCTCGTCACTGAGAGATCGAGCTGTGCAGGTGAAAAGATGCGACTGCTGTTACCTCAAGTACCGGAGGGGACTTGTGCTATGTATGACTTAGTCCACATTGCAGCCGGCTTGTGGGAGGCAAGAAACAGCGTTCGTGACAGGGGAGGGTTGAATTGGATGATATGAAATTGGGATGGGAGAAAATATAGAAAATGGGAAAAAAAGTGGAAAAAAAAAAAAATACATACATACAGTAAATTATGGTAGAAGCATTTACCACAGAGACTATCCTGGTGTCAGACAACACTGGCCCCCTCTCCAACTCCTACCTGTTAGCCCACCCCCCCTCTCCAACTCCTACCTGTTAGCCCCCCCCCTCTCCAACTCCTACATGTTAGCCCCCCCCCCCCCTTTCCAACTCCTACCTGTTAGCCCCCCCCCTCTCCAACTCCTACCTGTTAGCCCCCCATCTCCTACTCCTACATGTTAGCCCCCCCCCCTCTCCAACTCCTACCTGTTAGCCCAACCACCCCTCTCCTACTCCTACCTGTTAGCCCCCCCTCTCCTACTCCTACCTGTTAGCCCCCCCTCTCCTACCTGTTAGCCCCCCCCCCATCTCCTACTCCTACCTGTTAGCCCCCCTTCTCCTACCTGTTAGCCCACCCCCCCCTCTCCAACTCCTACCTGTTAGCCCCCCCCCATCTCCTACTCCTACCTGTTAGCCCCCCTTCTCCTACCTGTTAGCCCACCCCCCCCTCTCCAACTCCTACCTGTTAGCCCCCCCCCCATATCCTACTCCTACCTGTTAGCCCCCCCTCTCCTACCTGTTAGCCCCCCTCTCCTACCTGTTAGCCCCCCCTCTCCTACCTGTTAGCCCCTCCAACTCCTACCTGTTAGCCCCCCCTCTCCTACCTGTTAGCCCCCCCCCCCCTCTCCAACTCCTACCTGTTAGCCCCCCCCATCTCCTACCTGTTAGCCCCCCTCTCCTACCTGTTAGCCCCCCCCCCTCTCCAACTCCTACCTGTTAGCCCCCCCCCTCTCCTACTCCTACCTGTTAGCCCCCCTCTCCTACCTGTTAGCCCCCCCCCTATCCTACTCCTACCTGTTAGCCCCCCCTCTCCTACCTGTTAGCCCCCCCTCTCCAACTCCTACCTGTTAGCCCCCCCCTCTCCAACTCCTACCTGTTAGCCCCCCCCCTCTCCAACTCCTACCTGTTAGCCCCCCCCCCTCTCCAACTCCTACCTGTTAGCCCCCCCTCTCCTACCTGTTAGCCCCCCCTCCCCCCCCCTCTCCAACTCCTACCTGTTAGCCCCCCCCCTCTCCAACTCCTACCTGTTAGCCCCCCCTCTCCTACCTGTTAGCCCCCCCCCCCCCCCTATCCTACTCCTACCTGTTAACCCCCCCCCCTCTCCAACTCCTACCTGTTAGCCCCCCCCCCCCTCCCTCCAACTCCTACCTGTTAGCCCCCCCCCCCTCTCTCCATCTCCTACCTGTTAGCCCCCCCCCTTCTCCTACTCCTACCTGTTAGCCCCCCATCTCCTACCTGTTAGCCCCCCCCCCTTCTCCAACTCCTACCTGTTAGCCCCCCATCTCCTACCTGTTAGCCCCCCCCCCCTCTCCAACTCCTACCTGTTAGCCCCCCCTCTCCTACTCCTACCTGTTAGCCCCCCCCCCTCTCCAACTCCTACCTGTTAGCCCCCCCTCTCCAACTCCTACCTGTTAGCCCCCCCTCTCCTACCTTGTTAGCCCCCCCCTCTCATACTCCTACCTGTTAGCCCCCCCCTCTCCAACTCCTACCTGTTAGCCCCCCCCTCTCCAACTCCTACCTGTTAGCCCCCCCTCTCCTACTCCTACCTGTTAGCCCCCCCCCCCTCTCCTACTCCTACCTGTTAGCCCCCCCCTATCCTACTCCTACCTGTTAGCCCCCCCCCCCCCTCTCCTACTCCTACCTGTTAGCCCCCCCCTCTCCAACTCCTACCTGTTAGCCCCCCCCCCTCTCCAACTCCTACCTGTTAGCCCCCCCCTCTCCTACTCCTACCTGTTAGCCCCCCCCCCCCTCTCCTACTCCTACCTGTTAGCCCCCCCCCTATCCTACTCCTACCTGTTAGCCCCCCCCCTCTCCAACTCCTACCTGTTAGCCCCCCCCCCTCTCCTACTCCTACCTGTTAGCCCCCCCCCTCTCCTACTCCTACCTGTTAGCCCCCCCCTCTCCTACTCCTACCTGTTAGCCCCCCCCCCCCCCCTATCCTACTCCTACATGTTAGCCCCCCCCTCT
>NW_028173167.1:0-15678 GCF_963971535.1 Notolepis coatsorum | reverse complement strand
CATGAGTGCTTTTATGCTTTAAGCACTCAACATTCCAGTGACGGGAGCGCTGTGTCGCGAACGGAAGGTATTGGATTTTCAACGACAACATTCTGGAGTCAAATGTTCGCCACGTGTCGCCCCAGAAAGCGTCTTTGACCGAATCGTAAAAAAAAAACGCGGCGCCGCCGACGCCAGTGGACACACTGCGACACGTCCCCTGCTCTGGTTTGGAGTTGAACACGTCACCCACGACACAAACACGGTGACTCGACGGTGACGGATGGTACATTCACAAACGAGCCAACAGAGCGTTCACTATGGTGGAGTAATAATATGAATATATTATATATCTATGAAGCACCTCCTCTCCAATCAATGTTTACCGTCAGTAATACTACACACTACACACTACACACAAAACAAACTAAACTAGAGTTGGTGTTGTTATACAGTGTTCCACATGGTCTATTGAAGTACGCAAATAGTGCTGGGAGTTCATGCTTCACGTATACGTCTACGGTAGCAGTTTACAGCGAGTGCACACACACGCTCCAATATTACTACAATATCTATGTGGTATTCTTAATGACTATCAATGAATTATGAATTTTCTTTTTCTTTCACAGATTTTAAAGGGATAATTCAGATTTTTGGAACCGTAGCCCTATTTCTTACTCACCAGTGATGCCATTGATCTGCAGAGTCCTTTCTCAGCACAAGCCACGGCTGTTCCTCATTAACTCGCTCTGGACAGTTAGCCACAAACCAATACAGTCAAGTAAATGGGGTCAAGCTCCTGTCTGTACAGAAGCCGACTGACCCTGTTGACTTTGCATTAGTCGAAGGATTCTGCCATTTGGCAACACCATTAGGTGAGTAGGAAAGAGGGCTATAGGGTTCCAAAGAATCTGAACTATACCTTTAATGACGCTTTCTTGGACTATGACTTGAGTTTTAAAGTGCACTTCCTGTAAGTAGCTACCAATACTACAGAAAGCAGCATGCCAAGAGCAGGTGAGAAAAGGGAGGAGAGGAACAGAGAGGGTATTTTTACCACCACCATATTGTACACAGTACAAACACACACGCACGCACGCACGCACACACACACACACACACACACACACACACACACACACACACACACACACACACACACACACACACACACACACACACACAAAATGCACACTTTGGACAAAAAACGCAGACACAATGTAGGATGGCTCTCTTTTTTCCACAGAGTGAGTGGTGATTGGCCGACAGACACTGACCTCGCTGTTGATGTCGGCTCCGGCATCCAATAGCATTTGGACCATGGCCTCGTCGCCACGCACACAGGCGTACATGAGAGGTGTCATCCCCTGGGGGAGAGAGGAGGAAGGTGGGGGGGGGGGGGGGGTTACAATCATTTGGTTGGAGGAGTCATTTCCACAGGTGCACAAAGGACTTCAACAGTGACACACCAACACACACACACACACACACACAGATAAAATTGGTTTTCTGTCTCGTAACCATAGGGTGAGAGAGACACGTGCTATACAACCTCTTTCTAATTTCACCTTTCACCTGTATATCACAACAGACAACCTAGCGGCGCCATCTTAGAACAAAAGGGTTAATTTATTCCTGTTTATTGTATCAATTTTTTTTGTACTGTCAACAGAATTACTTGATTTTATATGAAACCGTTTTTCAAATATCAGTTAAGCATTTAGCGGTTACTACCATTCTCAGAAGAGTCACTATTCTTTTAGCGTATACATACATATGTGTACAGTAGCTACATATCTGTGTGTTTCACCTTTTCATTAAACATTTTCAGATCAGTTTGTGTTCTAGCTTCAAAGAATGTTCCAAGGTTCCATTTGTCCTCAGAGGGCAGTTGTTTTATTCAGTTACAAAAAATATACCTTATTCATTTCTCTGACTCCCACAAAACCACATAATAGAGCACCTTTAAACCCCACTGCACAGTCTAACGCAGTAAAGTCCATTTCTGCTGTGCAGGCCAGTATACACACCCTAACAAAAAACAAAAAAAGGGAGGAGGGGACGTTAATTGCAGGTTCTAATTTCTTCCCTGACAGAATGGGGGAACACGGGAGGGTGGGGTGGTGGAGGGTGGGAGGGTGTCGAGATTCCCATCAAAACGCATCACATCACGCCACGCCGCGTCACAACATGCTAAATATAATGCTCATGTCTCTGCACTACGGCGCCTCTGCGGCTGCACACACCTACACACGGTTATGGTCGAAGAGGCGGGTTGAAGGCGCCTAGACACACAATTATTTATTACATTTATTACTGCGGCAGCGGGGCACAAGAGATATCAACGGCGCGCGGTATATAGAGATATCAACAACAGCCCAGCAGCAATTCTTGTAACCTGTGAGCGGGCGGGGGGGGGGGGGGGGACGTTGCGTAACCAGAGAGGCGGCGTTTAGCTCCCAATCTTCCCTTTATCGCTCAATTCAATTGAGTTTCATTTACCGGGGAAAATGCCCGGTGCCGTCCGTACCAGCTTCCATAAAAACACACTTTGTAATCAGCGTGTCTGATTCTCTCGTTGGCTGTTATCGAACACGGCGGCGCGGTGGGAGCTGTGGCGACGGAGAGAGATGTTTATATGAGTACTCGCTCTTAATACAGCGGAGCACTTTATATTCATGACTTATGTTGTCCCCCCTCTTGGCGATTCCAATATACTGAATCAGCATTCAGCTAAAGGGCCAGTAGAGGACCCTGATTATGGCCTAAAAATTTAATGTGGAGAATATCTAGGCTACAGGGGATTCCCGGCAGTGACGCCAGACTGTGGTGCTTCGTTTCATCGCTCCTTGGGGCTCCGTTTCTTATTCATGTAATTCATCAGATTTCTTTTACAAGTGAGGATAAAACCCGGTACGTCGCCACTGGCTTAAGCGTTGATATCGAGAGGGAGACGCCACTCAAATTGAGTCATATTCCTTCATTCCGACAGCCATCAGACTATAGAACGCCTCCCTGTGCCTCCCTGTGCCCCCCCCTGTGCCCCCCCTGTGCCTCCCTGTGCCTCCCTGTGCCTCCCTGTGCCTCCCTGTGCCTCCCTGTGCCTCACTGTGCCTCCCTGTGCCTCACTGTGCCTCCCTGTGCCCCCCTGTGCCTCCCTGTGCCCCCCTGTGCCTCCCTGTGCCTCCCTGCCTGACTGGGCACAGAATAACAGCACAAACTCTTGCATATCTTCCTGGACATTTGACATCTACATAAAACATTTTTACTGTACATTTGACTGTATATTAGTGTATATTTTTGGCTGTATATTTTAGAATGTATATCCTTGACTGTATTTTTATTCTTATTTGTGATTTCTTTTTTTACTACCTAAATGTTTATTGTGAGCGATCTGTAGTGCTGACTTTCCCTCTGGATCAATAAAGTACTTCTAGTCTATTCTATTCTATTCTATTCTATTCTATTCTATTCTATTCACAAGGGCTCATGACCATTAGACACTGATTCCAGGGTAGAACTCCGCAAGTAGGATTCTGACTCGAGTGAGGAATGACTCCGTCTGCCACGGTATGACATCATAAAATAATGCCGGTTCCCATGGCGAACGCGTGGTAAGGAGGCCTTCATTCGTGGTATTATCAACACGTGCCATGGCAACCAATGCCATGGCGCACAACGCCACAGCTCATTGGCCACAGTTGATTACAGTCACCTGTTGTCTGCCGACTGCGATGTCTGCGATCAGACACTAGGGGGGGCGACGGTGGTGGAGCTCGGGAGGTAGAGCAGTTGTCCTTGAGCAAGACACTTAACCCCTAATTGCTCCCGATGAGCAGGTTGGCACCTTGTATGGTTGCCTTCGCCGTCGGGTGTGTGAATGGGTCAAATGTGAGGAACAAATTGTAAAGTCCTTTGGATGAAAGCGCTATATAAATGCAGTCCATTTACCATTTACGTGCCATGGCAACCAATGCCAATGGGCGCAATGCCCACAGCTCATTGGCCACAGTGGTCACCTGTTTTTCAATAGACCTATCTCAAACCCTGCCCCTTTTCTTGATCCTCCAATCACAACTGTCGCTTACCTCGAATCACAAACAAAGCTTGTCCGAGGCAAGAGACCGTTGTGATTGGAGGATCAAGAAAAGAGGGCAGGGTTTGAGATAGGTCTATTCTATTAACGCCGCTAAATTTTTTTTTAACTCTCGATTAACTTTTTAGAAACGTATTTATTTATTTATTTTATAAAAAAATAAAAAAAATTACCAGACTTCACTCAGGTGTATTATTGCTGATACTCTCATTGATACTACTCAAAGTGTGTGTGTGTCTATTACAATCATCTGTTGTCTTTCCCGACTGAGATGTCTGCGATCAAATGCTATGAATACCAACACAGGCTTAGTGAAATAGGCCTACTGATATCTCTGGGTCTGTTTTGTACTGAAAAATGACAAGAGACCCGCTAGGAAGTGATTCTTCATTGATCTTGACCAGGCGCCACCTCCTCTAGACGACGATGGAGAAATGTGATTGCTCATAAGCTGCCTCACTTAGCAACGCAAGGAATGAAGGATATTTCCATTGACTCTGGGCAAGTGCGGACAATCCTAAATGGCATTAACACTTGGACTCGGACTCGGGGTTTATCGACGAGACATCGATCCCTCCGCTTATGTAACATACAGCGCTGACTCCGAGGAAATACGTGTTGTAGTAGTAGTGGGTGTAAACGGCACAGTAGGATTCTCTTTGGTTCTGCCGTCTGTGTACATTAATGCAATACAGAGTAGAGCACCTCATGCTATAGTCTACCCATATACTCTGTATGATAGCATGTACAGCAGTACTGTATATACCACATGTTACATTTATATTCTTATATTTACCGCATATATATATATATATATATATATATATATTTGTTCTCATCGCATATATATCTATCCACACCTGTCTGTACTTACCTGCACATAATACTTTTACATATCTGTAGATACTGTAGTGTCTTCGCTATTAACAACTCACCGACTCGGTTGTTGTTTCTCACTTATCAGTTTATTCAACTCTCACTAGGGATGCTCGATATTGGCTTTTTTACCGATACCGATATTGTCCAACTCTTAATTTCCGATACCGATATCAACCGCTATCAACCGATACCGATATATGCAGGGTCCCCCCCAAAAACGGAATAATTTCAGGTAATTAACACTTTAATCGCCACGGACGCCTTAACTCGTCATTCCCCGCCATGCTAATTCTGCCAATGACGCCGTAACACGTCATTGAGATCAATATTTAAAAAATCTGTGATCGCAATCATATTTCTCCCGCGGAGACTTGAGATCGACTGTTGATCCCCTCTCAACTCTCCAACGGTTCAAGAGCGCCATCTGGTGGCCGATCGGCGGATCGCCCAAACCGGAAACGGAAACTGGTGCTCATCCTAATTCGGTCCGACCACTCGCTATATGTCCCGGGACTCGAGCTCGACACAATGGATAGCGATCCGTTACCAATAACTCGATAAACAACATGATTTGGACGTGTATACTATTATACAACCTGGAGATGGATTGCATATTTCAACATCCCATAATAGGAATATTTTTGCTCCACGCTCATCGCCCAACGGCCCGAGGAGACTGGAGTAAGTTTCAGCGTTTTTTTTTACCGTGTTCGATACCCACACTAGATGAATCATCTAACGTTGGCCACGGAATTATAAACGACCCCCCCCCCCCATCCGGTCAACATCAGATGATAAGTAGTAACTTCTAGAAGCACGTCCATTTGACATTTTTTTATCTCGCGCCGATCGCTATCAAACTGTATTTGATCATCAATATAATGCATTTAGGGCTATAAATCACGTTCTGCAGAATGCTGCAGAAAACGATAAAAAAATATTTATATTTTAGACCGTATTTTAGTATGAATATGTGAATGAAAAAGTATAACGTTCCTACATCCTGAACGATAGATAATTGACTTTGAATGGGCCATAGTAATGTCAATTTAGCAATACAATTTAAAAAGTTATAGCCCTGCAAAGAAGGGGAACTTCTCCATAGACAAATAGAGCTGGCAGAGGATGGTATAAGGATGTACATAAGCGTGGCAAAGAAAGTGTTAACATTACATATCTCTTGTCGTGTAATTAACACAACATTATGCATACTTTGACAATAAATAAAATAATAATTTGTTCTTACTTGCTTGCCTGGGTAAATAAAGGTTAAATGATTAGTTTTTTGTTTTTTGAAAACCGATACCGATATTTTCCATTTTTATGCCAATATAATAATAATAATAATAATAATAATAGATTTCATTTGTAATGCGCTTTACAGTTGCGGGGCAACTCTCAGAGCGCTACAGTTAAAGGGACTTAAAAGCTAACGAGAATAAAGGAAAGAAAGAATATAAAAATAGGCAAGACTAAAACATAAAATAGCAGAGAAACATAAAATAAATTGGTAAAAGAACATAAAATGTGTGGAGCAAAAAAATTGATAAAAGGTAAACAGAAGGCTCTACTAAAAAGGTGGGTTTTGAGGCCTTTCTTAAAAACATCCACAGTCTGTGGTGCTCTCAGGTAGTCAGGGAGAGCATTCCACAGACTGGGAGCGGAGGAGCAAAAAGCCCAATCTCCCATAGTGCAGAGATTTGTCCTTGTGCGCTGGAGGAGGTTTGCCTGGCCAGAGCGGAGATGTCGGGAGGAGGAGTGAGGAGTGAGGAGTGATGAGTTCTTTGAGGTATAGGGGGGGCGTTTCCGTAGAGGCATTTGTGGGTGAGCAGGGAGACTTTGAACTCAATCCTGAGTGAGACAGGGAGCCAGTGAAGGGACTTGAGGATAGGAGTGATGTGGTGGTATTTCCGCACTCTCATCAGGATCCTAGCAGCGCTGTTTTGGATACATTGTAGCCTTTGCCTAATATCGGACATCCCTAGTCTCAGGTACAAAGACGGGGTGCATCACCTCTGCTTGCATTCGTATTTCGTAGACTGAACTTGAACTGCCCACAGGTCAGCCCTTGCCCCCTCCCCTCTACCAACCCGGGCTCGCGCGACCAATAGCGTCACCTGCCAGCCCCAGGTTGGTAGAGTGCAGAGTAACCTCGTTCCCAGTTTTATCTCTGCAAGATAAAGCCTGGTAAAGAACTACGGCCGAAAGTGTGTATGGGGTCGAATTTCCGGTGTATGTACTTCCCCTGGAAGCTGCCTCCGATTTACGATTCATGAGTATCTGCTTCGTTCTTTGTTTCGCTGGGGACTATAAACAGATCTGGGCTGACCGGAACGGGTACGACCTTTAGCCTGTACTTCCTGTACTTCCGTGTACACACTTTAGGAGGCATATCTTGTCCAGCCTACGTGCAGAGTGACAGCTCGGCTGACCAGGGCCGATTCTAGCTTTTTGGGGGCCCTATGCAAAATGTTGTTTGGGGGCCCCCGAACGTTAAGAGGATATATATATATATATTATAATAATATATATATATTAGGGATGCTCGATATTGGCTTTTTTACCGATACCGATATTCCGATATTGTCCAACTCTTAATTTCCGATACCGATATCAACCGATACCGATATATGCAGGGTTTCCCCGTCCAAAAAACTGAATAATTTTAGGTAACTAATAATTTTCACTGGATATATATATAACAAATATTGTTTTTTTTTTTTTTTTTTTTTTACCGATACCGATATTTTCCGATATCACATTTTACTGCCGATATCGGCCGATAATATCGGTCGGCCGATAATATCGGACATCCCTAATATATATATATATTATAATATATATATATATATATATTTTTTCTTTCTTGTAGGTGCTTTCACTCAACGGATGAGAGTGCTTTGACTACCAAGAGAAACTGGTAATTTTTATAAAAATAAAATAATCACCTCAATCCCAGGGTTGTTACAATACATATACATATATACATATCCTACTTTTATTAGTTACACTGCTGGCCAGTATGACTACTACCATACTGTCTTTATACCTGTATCACTGTACATAGTATACTACAACTCTGTACATACATCTGATTAGCACTATTACTCAGTGGTACACACATTTCTATATATTTGTACCCAGTTTAATCACATGTACACTGTTGCACTTCACTGTTACATTTGCACTCTGGTGAGATGCCAAACGTCTTTACTGTACATTGTGCCGCACTTGGACAATACATTTTGATCTAATCTAATCTAAACATTACATTCCTGACAGAAAACAGCCTGTATATCCAGCACAACACACGGACGTGGGCGGGTTTGTTAGGTAACCGCTAATAGCAATGCGCACACTCACTTGTAAGGTGCGTTTTTTTTTTAAATCATTTTGCAACTCTGCCCGTGTGCGGCATGAGAGCGACTGCGGTGTTAGCGCGTGGGCGGCGTATTATATTAAGCGATCAGTCGCACACCTGCTCGCTCATGCTGTTGATGCCCGCGGGGCCCAGCAGGTTGACCGCCTGCTGGACCAGGTCTGTGCGTCCGCAGTTGAGCATCCGGAAGCCCAGGTCCTGCAGGAACTTGGCCTCCGTCGAGGCTGCGTCCAGCTTCCGGGTGGCACAGAAACACTCGTCTGCCCTGGAGACGAGAAGAGGGGGGGGGGGGGGGGTCAGAGCCATTACTGGGATTAGATGGGGAACGCATCTCAGGAATGATGGACTTTTGCTCGGGGTCTCTGTAGCATCACTGAATATAAAGTAGACTTGGTATCGCTCTGCTTTCTCAAAACATAACGTCGGCCGTGATATATATTTCAATATCAAACAACGAGGGCCCTGTAGCTCACTCACACTCTAACCGGATGAACCAGCGATATTGCGTCTTTATTCTTTATTGCGGCGTAGAGGCAGATGAGAGGCGGACATTTCAGCATCAAGCCATTGTCAGTGTATATCGATGTGATAATACACTTTTAACCACATATTTCCCCTGCTATGTTCATTTCCTAAAGTGGTCGTCTATAAAACATTGTTATGCAAATGTAGTCATTTTCCCGTACAGTATCTTACTCTGTGCTACACAAGCAGTTGTCATGGTGAGATTCCGCTTGAGGAATTGCTGGTTCATTTGAGGATCCCCTCCAGATGTATCTGGCAAAACAGAAGATCTGTGTCTTCCAATAAAAGACTGAAAATGGCTCAGCAGCATCTCTACACCTTTACCGTCATTAAGAATGCAAGGATCTATGAATATGTAACAAGCGGTAATTAACATTTACCAGGAATTCCAAGTCGGCAGCTTATATTCTTTTAACCCTTTCACTGCGACAATACAGAAGGTTAACCCTTTCACACAACCGTCTGTAGTGTGGTAGTGAAAGGGTTAACCGTCTGTAGTGTGGTAGTGAAAGGTTAACCTTCTGTAGTGTGGTAGTGAAAGGTTAACCTTCTGTAGTGTGGTAGTGAAAGGTTAACCTTCTGTAGTGTGGTAGTGAAAGGTTAACATTCTGTAGTGTGGTAGTGAAAGGTTAACATTCTGTAGTGTGGTAGTGAAAGGTTAACCTTCTGTAGTGTGGTTGTGAAAGGTTAACCGTCTGTAGTGTGGTTGTGAAAGGTTAACCTGCTGTAGTGTGGTTGTGAAAGGTTAACCGTCTGTAGTGTGGTAGTGAAAGGTTCTGTATCGTTAGTGGCTTAGCTTGGCATCGCTACTGCACTATCTCGCGTACGTGCACGCGTACTGAATAAACCACAAATGTACCTCTAATACCAGTATTAGTCTGACCACACCCCTCATCAGCTTACCTTCATAAGCAGGTGTGTGGTCACCTGCTCTCCTCCTTCTCGCTTTCACCACAAGGAAGAGGTGCCTCGGTAGATCCCCACACTTGACACCATGATGGAAGAAATTGGATTAGGAACAGCTTGGGAAACAAGGATACGTTGACATCATATCTTTATTTTCTCTCTCACTATTTTCGAGAAAATACGGCGATATTGTCTTCGTACTGGAGTGTCTAGAAGATGATGATCATTCTACAAACCCTCCACCGGTTTTCGTATTGGGAGCACGCCGCTGCATGCTTCTCAACTGCAGTTCCTTGCTGTGTTTGTTGGGGTGAAACCTGTCAGGCCACAGCTGAACTGTCGGACATGCCGCTGTTGTGAGGAGCGGTGCGTTCCAGGTTGGGTGAGTAGTGTTTGCTGGCGGGCTCCACTTGTCTGTTAGTGCTATGGGGGCTACTTGACAAAGTTTATGGAAACCGGCCCCAGGCTAGGGTCCTTTGTTTAGCCGTCTAGGCGACAGAAGGCCTTGGTCTGGCGACCATTATAGTTTTAACTAGTGGGCCGCGACCATTGACACTGGTGATCCCTGTGTGTTCTGGACGAGTGGATTCTCTCTGTCACCGTGTTAAGACCCCATCTTTCATATCCAAATGAGAGTATTCCTTCACGAGGGGATATGTGCATGTAATGTGCGATAGCGGCAGATTCATGTTCAAAGTCAGCTATACAGGCCAGTTGGTACTGTGCTGATTCCGCCGGACGTGTTAATGTCACCGTTGTGAAGCGGTGTTGACGTCTTGTTTTCTCTTTTCTCTTAAAAAGTGAGGAGGGTTCAGAACGGCGGCCTGTCTGGGTGAGTGTTATGTCATTGTTTACATGTTCATAGCTTACGGTTAGCCGGTCGGTGGCCTGGCGCGGGGTAGCTTGGCTTCTCGCGCGCCGCCGGGAGCTCGCTCCTGATCGCGTGCGTCGTAGATCGGCGTCTCGCGAGCGGAAGCAATAGCACCCGAACGGTTGGAGCAGCCGTTAGCTTGATGCTATTCTGTTGAACGTGCTTTGATTTTTAACATGTTTTACACTCTTGACCACGACGTCATCCTTGACAGGGGATGTTCGTCGACCCTGCCTGAGCCTAGACGGGGATTGCGTCAACAATGAGGACTGTAGCGACTGGTGGAGCGGCGACGCTGCCCGGATCGAACAACACGGGACGGCTGTGTTCTACGGTGGCTTGTGACTGCACTTCGCTGATCTGCGTTCCGGGCAGGTACGGGGTTGGCCAGACCTCATAACACGTCTTCTGGTTTTACCTTGCTAAATGTATTGTGAATAACGGTGTTTTTTCCCAAAACGTGTGTTGTTGCAATGCATTTGAGATACGTTGCGGGTTGTGTGTGAGCTGTTTTTGTCACTGGCAGTTAGCTTCTCCGTGCAGGTCGTGATGTATTGATCTGGTTGTTGTGTGAGAAACATCATGGTGTTTATGTGTACCGTGTACTCACTACTAAGGCAACTAACCTATGAAGCTATGCTTGGTGACGAGTGAGTAAAAGAATGTTCTTTCTCAGACTGTAATGACAATGAACAGTGAGTTCACACATTAACAGGTTTTCCTGTTTTAACTGGCCGTATTGAGGGTAAAATAGGAGGATTGTGTTTCCCCCCCCGGTTCCCTGGGGACTTTATCACCTCCTATCAGACATGTTGTGCATTAATTGTGTCTTTTGTGTGGTAGGGATACGATGTAACTCTCAGCTTGATTGCTGGGGTTGTGCTAAATCTGCTGGAGAAACTTATTTCCTAAAGGGAAATTGGTTTGGTTGCTGTCATGTGTGCTTAGCAAGGCCTGTGGTCGATACTAATCAAGAATGATGTATTCTCTCATTGTGAAAAAAACGGCGTTCCTCTGTTGAGTGTTTTTGCCATTTTTTGTAGGTGATGATGGGTTGTGTGTGTCATGTGACCTACAACTGGGTTGTACTGGCCACAGAAGCACATGTGTATGTTGGACCGGGGTTCTTAGAGCCCTCTCTATTCTGTGTTTTTCCTTAGTAAAAATCAGATAGCAGGTTAGCTCGTGCGCTGTGTGGAGCTGTGAAACGCTTCATAGAGCTGACTATGACTGTGTCATATTCTCTTTTTGTCGTTACGTCGTATCATGGGTGTGGGGTCGTAAAGGGGTGAACTGGTAACCTTTCCTCTCCCCATTGTTCTGTCGGTCAGGGGTACACCCCCTGTCCTTCAAGGTTCCCGTCACGTGGCGGTTCGGCACGTTACGGGGGGGGGGGGGGGGGGGGGGGGAGGGAGTTCCTGGTCCCACGGCCTGGTATATTGGGCGTGTGCACCGCAGGAATTCCCCCGCCATAGAGTACGTCACCGTGCGCGTCTCTGTTGGTAGGACTTCCGTGTGCTGTTCAGGTCCATGTGATGGATCTGTTTTCAGGGGGGGTGGTCAGGGCTCCTCCTCACCAAGCGCCTACTCAGGCCTTCTGTGAGTTCGGACTCCTTCTTCCATGTGAGGAAGCCTCCATCAGAGTACAGAGCCTTCCTCCTCAGATTGTCAAAGTGAGTGGACCCTCTAGAAGGGTCCTTTTCTATTGTATGTATATTCGATTCAATTCGTTTATTGAGTGTGTATGGGTTCGGTGCCTCTTCCCCGGAGGCCCTAAAACCAGTTTTTTACATGGCTCAAGGTGCAATATATTCTTTTCAATCTGTACAGCTCGCGTGGGAAGTCTCTCTGGGGATCCCCGTCTCTTTCCTCTGGGAGGGTGGTGGGATGTAAAAATGTGAACATTTTTTACCCCGGCTGTGTAGACTGGGATACATACTGTTGATGCTTCCTTCTTTCTATTCCAGAAGTGTTGGAGTTAGGGAGTGTCACACCCCTCTTGTCGTTCCCCTGGGCGCCTTGGGGATTCAATGACAGGTCTAAATAGCCTGTTCATTGATGGGGGTGTGTCCCGACGCACGTATAGTGCTAGCTCGCTGTAAACAGGCGATTGACTGGCACGCCTTAGTTGCTTGTGGTTGAAACAGCGTTTTTATAAAGCAACTGAGATGGGGGTTTTTCCTCTTCCGGCGACCACATCCCATGACCTGGGTGGGTTGTCGATGGATTCTCGTTCATGTCTGGGGGATGATGACGGGATGGATCTGAACATATGTAGTGGGGTCTCACGCCCTTGGGGTGGGCCACCAGGCGCGGTTCGTCCCGACGTCTGGGTGGCGCCTTCTTTTCATGTTAAGATCAACACGCATATCTGCCCTTCTCCTGGAGTAGGCATGTCGGCGTGGTTAGGGCACGGGACTGGTTCTGGTCACGCTGGTCCAGATCAGTTGAACCCGTTGTCCGCCGGGGATGCAGATCTGCTGTTCTGGTACCCTGAGGGACTTGGGCTTTTTTCAGGGGGAAAAATGCCAGGTCGGTCTGGGTGTCACAGGGTTAAGCGCTATGGAGACCCTGGTTGGGTATGTTTTTACTCAGCACTGTCGTCATGGCTTACAGCCATGCCATTCTGTACGCGCTCGATCTCGTCGGATCTCGGCCGCTACACAGGTTGGTCCTGGTTAGTACTTGGTTGGGAGACCGCCGGGGAATACCAGGTACGGTGTGCTTAGGGGCTGGTTCTCCATTATTTTTCGCTCCTCTCTCACGCATGGCGAAGAGGGGCCTGTGGGGGTGGTTTTTTGACCTCCTCTGGTGACCCTGTGCTTCCCGTACCGCCAGGCCCGGTCCGAAGTGATGTTTGCGACCCGTAGGCCTGGGTTAACCCTTTTTGGAAACTGAAACACTTGTACTGCGGTATAGCCGGTGTATACCCGCAGGTGTGTTTTGGAGTTTTTTCTTGAGGGGTTATAGGAACAACCACCGCATTGGGTAACACCGAGGTGGTTGATTCCCTGGTGTGTTGGTGCAGTGTCAACTCCCGGGTTCACCGGTTGAGGGTGCCCCTGCACGTTCATGACGTCTGCCAATCGTGTCAGCCTTCTCTGCCTCGACCCCTCTGGGTGGGGGTTGTTAAATGGAGGCTTGGTCATGCAACACCGCCAGCTTACGCTCCTTCCGCCGGGGCGGCTGTGTTCAGCTGTCCCCTCTGGCGCCTGTCTCGTCCGCAGTCTCCAGGCTAGGGTTAACAGCCTGTTGCCTGGTTTTTCCCCGGTGCGCTGCCTGCTTCCGTTGGTTAACCTTTTTTGTGTGCTTACGGCCATGCTGACTGCCTATTCTGCAGGGTCAGTGTGCCAGGCGGTGTACTATTGGGGGGACGGGGCCCGCTCGGCTTACGGCCATACCGACCTGAACACGCCCGGTCTCGTCCGATCTCGGAAGCTGGGCAGGTTCTGGCCTGGTTGGTTCCGCCTGGGAATACCAGGTGCAGTAACTGAGGGGCCTTTGTCCGAATACGCTGGCGATGTGGGGGGCGGGGCACTACGTGCCCACCTGGTGGGGTCTTGATGCTGGCATCATGGACTTCTCCGGGCCCCCATTCCAGGGAGTCCAGTCCTTTTGGTGGGTCTGGGTCTTCCTTCGTGCTCCGCTGCTACGGCCTTGCCACGGGGTTGGGTTTGCCCTTGACCCCGTGATTCTGGGGGCAGTACCGAGGTTGTTCCTCCGTTCGTTCCCGGGTGGCATGCGGGTTGTGCGTGTGTGTAGTCGTGGGGTCAAGCCACGGTCTGCTCACCCTGTGCGTTGAGTTGCTTGAGTGCCTCTTCGCACGGTCGGGTCCGTCGCCCTCCCGTGACGTCCCTAATAGGGGGGCTACCCTCCATTAGGGGGGGTCGGGGGGGCTCGGCCCTCCCTGTTCTGATGGTTTTGGGGGGCTGTCAGCGGGGTGTATTTGTCAGCCAAGTGGCTCCGCTTGGCCTCCCTTGTGCAGTAGCGATGCCAAGCTAAGCCACTAACGATACAGAACGTTAGGTTATGACTATAACCAAGTTCTGTTAGTTAGGGGCGATGCTTGGCATCGGACGCCGCTGCAGCCCTTGTCCTCACCTTGTGGTGAAAGCTTGGGAAGGAGGAGAGCAGGTGACCACACACCTGCTTATGAAGGTAAGCTGATGAGGGGTGTGGTCAGACTAATACTGGTATTAGAGGTACATTTGTGGTTTATTCAGTACGCGTGCACGTACGCGAGATAGTGCAGTAGCGATGCCAAGCATCGCCCCTAACTAACAGAACTTGGTTATAGTCATAACCTAACGTTAACCTTCTGTAGTGTGGTAGTGAAAGGTTAACCTTCTGTAGTGTGGTAGTGAAAGGGTTAACCTTCTGTAGTGTGGTTGTGAAAGGTTAACCTTCTGTAGTGTGGTTGTGAAAGGTTAACCTTCTGTAGTGTGGTAGTGAAAGGGTTAAGCCATGCCAATACATACTCAGCTTTCTGTGTAGCTGAAGATAAAGGTGTCAAGTTACTACATATTGGACCGTGATAGGTTCGACCTATTAGTGACATCGCATTATGTGACGCAGACTTCGGGGAGGTACAGAGATGCTCTCCTTACAGGGAAAGAATGTTACTGTAGGAAGGCGCTCTGGTGACGTGAAGTTCTGCACACAAAAAAATGTAATCTATATAGTCAAAGGTCATATCTCCACAAGGCATTTAAAGAGCTATCTATATACAGGTGCATCTCTATAAATTAGAATATATTGAGGAAATATTGGTTGCCTCCATGCCACGCCTCATTGATTCATGCAAAAGTATTGACCAAGTATTGAGTGCATATACTTTTCAGTAGGCAGACAGTTCTGTAATATATATATATATATATATATATTATTTATTGGTCTTATGTAATATACACATTTTCTCAGATACTGAATTTTGGGTTTTCATAATCTGTAAGCCATTTAAAGAAAGGCTTGACATATTTCACTCTGTGTGTAATGAATCTATATAATAAATGATTTTCACTTTTTGAATTGAATTACTGAAAT
>NW_028173168.1:0-144859 GCF_963971535.1 Notolepis coatsorum | reverse complement strand
GCGTGTTTGTGTTGGGCTATTGGAAACGTCGTTGCATTTGACTGACTGTGATATTGATCGATGGCAATGGTGATAATATTCGCCAATGCGTGCCTTGTACATGTTTGCAAAATGTTTGGTATAGCGCCCCTAGTGGCGAAGCATCCACGAGCCGCTACTGTAAAGAAGGGATATTTACTACAATCAAAACTACAAAACAAAGGAGGCACAGCCGGGCTGGCTCTGTAACAAACACAGACTGATCACAAAACAAACAGAAGAACGAGCTCACTGACTGGACAAACTCACATGATAGGACAAAGGCACGATACGGGAACAACACAGGGTACTGGAGGAATGTCGCCACAAGGAAGGGAGGACAGACAAGACACCTAAATACCCACACTAATTAAGTAAGGGATAATGTATAGCTACGAGGTCATTGTCGCAAAATAATTGACCGACACAGAGTTTAAAATACAGAGGCGCAGCGCCGAGGTGTTTTAAACGTCAGTGAAGGTCAATTATTTTGCGACAATGATCGAGTATAGCTATACATTATCCCGCTTATTACATGGCTAACTTACTAACAATATACCTAATTCATCGACAAGACTAGATCAAATGAAGACGCAGTTGTTCTGTGGCTCTGTCAGCCCAAATAAAGTGATTATTATTATCGGCAGCCGGCAGGTCTGTGGTCTCTGGTCTGATTGCATGACTGAGTGCAGCTGTGCATATGCTGAGCTGCACTGAGGCAGTGTGTCAGTGGGGCTTGATTGCGAACAGCTGCGCACAGCGGTCATTATTGTGTGATAACGGACCTCTGACGCGCGCTATTGACCAATCACAAGCAAGCATTTCGGCGAATGTGAAAACGCCATGTAATAATAATCAACAACACCTGGCCAACACAGAATCACAACATACACAATGACAGTAAAGCAATGACAAACTAAACAACAACTAGACACTACTGCAATGACACACAACAACACAACAGGGGAGTAACATTACACATAGACAGGGGTGGCCCAAGACAATAAACAATTAGACACTATGTCTATTACTTGGAACCACAGTAGAATAGCCACCTGTACCAACAGGCTAGTCTGGCCACTAGAGGGTAGGAGACCAATGTCAGGAGGAGAGCAATGTCCAATGTTATTCTCCTGCCGGTCAGCAGGACCGGCCCTTGGGTCGTAACAGTACCCCCCTCTCAACGGGGGGCGTCCAGACCCCCGAGAACAATGTCCGCACCCAGGCGAGGGAGGAAGCCGGAACCCCGGAGGGGGCCCAAGAAGAGGACCCGGAGACCAGGAGCCGGGAGGCAGAGCGAAAGCCCCAGGAGGGGCATAGCAGCCAGGGGGGCTGAAAACGGGCGCAGACGCCCGGAGAGGGGGGAGGGGAAGGGAACAGAGGCCCGGAGAGGGGGGGTGGGGAAGGGAACGAAGGCACGGAGAGGGAAGCCGGATCCGGGAGCAGCGGCCCGACGAGGGGGGGTGGGGACGGGCACCGAGACCCGGGGAGGGGGGCTGGACCTGGGAACAGAGGCCCGACAAGGGGGGGTAGGAACAGGTGCCGAAGCCCGGGAAGGGGAGCTGGACCCCGGAGCAGGATCCCGGACGAGAGCCCCTCCAGCCGCCGGACTAGGAACCGGTTCAGGGGAGCCGGAACGGAGGTGCGGCGGCGGCGACCCCCAGAGCAGGACCCAGCGTAGACCACGGCGAAGACCACGGCGAAGACCACGCCGAAGACCACGGCGAGGACCAGGACGCCAGTCACGCCGTGGGGGTGGACCAGACAGGAAGCCAGGACCAGTCGAGGAGCCGGGGCCCGGCGTTGCAGCCGGACCAGTTGTAGAGGCTGGGCTGGTCGTGGAAGCCGGAGGCGGAGTGATGACAGCCGGGGCTACACCGAGCGGAACCAGGCTGGCAGCGACGGCCAGGTCAGCTGTGGAGGCCTCGTCTGCTGCACTAGCCATGCAAGCTGTAGGGTCTGTGTCAGCTGGGAGGGTCTGGCTAGCTACAGAGGCTAAGCTAACAGTAGGGCCTGAGTTAGCTGTGGAAGCCTCGTCCGCTGCACTAGCCATGCTAGCTGTAGGAGTAACGCTAACAGGCGGAGCTGCGCTAGCTGGGGACGCACGGTTAGCCACAGGAGTGACGCTAACGGGCGGAGCTACGCTAGCTGGGGATGCACGGTTAGCTACCGGAGAGATGCTAACGGGCGGAGCTGCGTTAGCTGGGGACGCACGGTTAGCTACCGGCTCTAGGCTGACCGTGAGTTGAATGCTAGTCAACTGGCTAGCTGCGGGGGAAAAGCTAGCAAGCGGGACCAGACTGGTGGGTAGGGTACTAGGGATTGGCCTAAACCCTTCCATGAGGGCGGAGACGTGGTCGGCCATAACCCGCATCGCAGGCGCCTGTGTCGGGCTCTCTCTTGCAACCCTGTCGATCGTCTGGAGCCAGAACACCCACTTGGCAGGCGAGTACTGCTCCAGATTACTGTCCATCAAGTTCTGAAGGATAACAAAAGGACTGCCTGCTGTGCGTTTGATTGGTGGCGACATTCTGTAACGCTTGGTGTACTATTGAAGTAGAGAACACAGTTTAGCAGACAAGGGAGAATAAACGAGGTAGAGACGAGGGGTGAAGCTTAAAGAAGGGATATTTACTACAATCAAAACTACAAAACAAAGGAGGCACAGCCGGGCTGGCTCTGTAACAAACACGGACTGATCACAAAACAAACAGAAGAACGAGCTCACTGACTGGACAAACTCACATGATAGGACAAAGGCACGATACGGGAACAACACAGGGTACTGGAGGAATGTCGCCACAAGGAAGGGAGGACAGACAAGACACCTAAATACCCACACTAATTAATAATCAACAACACCTGGCCAACACAGAATCACAACATACACAATGACAGTAAAGCAATGACAAACTAAACAACAACTAGACACTAGAGAACTAGGTAGAGAACCTGTCACAGTGGTGTCAGGAGAACTGCCTCTCCCTGAACGTCAGCAAAACAAAAGAGATGATTGTGGACTTCAGGAGGTCGGGGGTCAAGGACTACAGCCCCCTCAGCATCGACGGGGCACCGGTTGAGAGAGTGAACAGTTTCAAGTACCTCGGAGCCCACATATCCGAGGACTTGACATGGACCACACACATTGACAGTGTTGTGAAGAAGGCACGACAACGCCTCTACTTCCTCAGGCGCCTAAGGAAGTTCCAAGTCAGTCAGAAGATCTTTAGGAACTTCTACTCTCTGAAAGTGCGCACATCAGCATACAACACCGGGCTGGTGACAGGCAACATGGAAGAACACAAGATGGCAAGATACAACGTCAGGAGAGCAGTAATAGAGGCAAAACGGCGTTACAGGGATAAAGTTGAACTTCAGTTTGAACAGGCTGACTCTAGAGGCATGTGGCAGGGCCTCAGAACAATGACAGACTACAAAGGAACCCCCCTCAAACTGAACAGTGACATCTCCTTAGCAAATGATCTCAACTCCTTCTATGCGAGGTTTGAGGCTGTGAATAACAACACCAGCCTACAAACCACGGCAATGGGGGGGGGGGGGGTCTGCTGATGGAGACTCAGTGTTCAGGGTAACAGAGCATGAGGTGAGACGGATCTTTAAAAAAGTGGATATCAGGAAGGCAGCAGGACCGGACGGCATCCCCGGCCGCGTCCTAAAAGTCTGTGCCGACCAACTGGCCCCGGTATTCACTGACATCTTCAACCTGTCCTTGGAACAGGCCGTCATCCCCACCTGTCTGAAGAAGTCCACCATCATCCCTGTACCCAAAAAATCTACGCCCGCTTGCCTCAACGACTACCGCCCTGTAGCCCTCACCTCCATAGCCATGAAGTGCTTTGAGAAGCTAGTGAAGGGCTACATCTGTTCCTCCCTCCCCATCAACCTGGACCCTCTGCAATTTGCATATCGCCCCAACAGGTCCACGGAGGACGCCATAGCCCATGTGCTGCACACAGCAGCATCACATCTGGACAAGAGGAAGGGGAACTATGTGAGAATGCTGTTCATCGACTACAGCTCAGCATTCAATACCATAGTCCCCTCCAAACTCATAGCCAAGCTCAGGGACCTGGGCTTGAACTATGACCTGTGCCAGTGGGTCCTGGACTTCCTGACGGGCAGACCCCAGGTGGTAAGAGCCGGCAACTGCACCTCCTCATCCATCACGCTCAACATAGGGGCCCCCCAGGGCTGTGTTCTGAGCCCCCTCCTCTACTCCCTGTACACACATGACTGCGTAGCACAGCGGAACAACAACACCATCATCAAATTTGCTGATGACACAGTAGTGGTGGGCCTGATCTCTGCCAACGACGAAAGGGCCTACCTGGAAGAGGTAGAGAACCTGTCACAGTGGTGTCAGGAGAACTGCCTCTCCCTGAACGTCAGCAAAACAAAAGAGATGATTGTGGACTTCAGGAGGTCGGGGGTCAAGGACTACAGCCCCCTCAGCATCGACGGGGCACCAGTTGAGAGAGTGAACAGTTTCAAGTACCTCGGAGCCCACATATCCGAGGACTTGACATGGACCACACACATTGACAGTGTTGTGAAGAAGGCACGACAACGCCTCTACTTCCTCAGGCGCCTAAGGAAGTTCCAAGTCAGTCAGAAGATCCTTAGGAACTTCTACTCATGTACAATAGAGAGCATCCTGACCGGCAACATCACCTCCTGGTTTGGGAATAGCACTGCACAAGACCGTAGCAGACTACAAAGAGTGACACGTTCAGCCGAACGCACAATTAGAGGGGGGCTTCCCACCCTCCAGAACATTTACAACAAGCGGTGCAAGGGGAAGGCTAAGAGAATTATTAAGGACTCGAGCCACCCGAACAACTGCCTCTTTGAACTGCTGCCGTCAGGCAAGCGATACCGGAGTCTTATGGCGAGCACAGAAAGACTCAGAAGGAGCTTCTATCCCCAGGCCATCAGGCTGCTAAACGAACAATAATCGCTAAACGAACAATAATCACTATGCAACAACCATCAAATGCACACAGCACACACACCCACACGCACACACACACTCACTCAAACAAACAACACACTGCAGCACCCACTCTCCACACTTTAGATCACACAAACACACTTACACTTTATATTTATATTTATTGATAAAGGATTTGCACTACAACTCGTACACCTACTGTGAATTGCACCTAAACTGCACCACGTCCATTTATGCCTTGCACTATATAGTATTGTATATTAGTACACTGCACAGTATTGTATATTGTATGGTAACTACGTCTACGAACATTGTACATATGTCTAAACTGAACACTGTGACCTCTTTTTTTTTCTTCTAATTTTTACTATGTTTTTATTTCATACTTATCTTGTCATGCACAGTCTCTGGAGCGCAACAGTAAGAAGCATTTTGTACAAAAGTATTCTGTACTTCTGTATGACAACTATTAAAGAAACTTGAAACTTGTACAATAGAGAGCATCCTGACCGGCAACATCACCTCCTGGTTTGGGAATAGCACTGCACAAGACCGTAGCAGACTACAAAGAGTGACACGTTCAGCCGAACGCACAATTGGAGGGGGGCTTCCCACCCTCCAGAACATTTACAACAAGCGGTGCAAGGGGATGGCTAAGAGAATTATTAAGGACTCGAGCCACCCGAACAACTGCCTCTTTGAACTGCTGCGGTCAGGCAAGCGATACCGGAGTCTTAAGGCGAGCACAGAAAGACTCAGAAGAAGCTTCTATCCCCAGGCCATCAGGCTGCTAAACGAACAATAAACACTATGCAACAACCATCAAATGCACACAGCACACACACCCACACGCACACACTCACTCAAACAAACAACACACTGCAGCACCCACTCTCCACACTTTAGATCACACAAACACACTTTACACTTTATATTTATTGATAAAGGATTTGCACTACAACTCGTACACCTACTGTGAATTGTACCTAAATTGCACCTCATCCCATTTCTGCCTTGCACTATATAGTATTGTATATTAGTACACTGCACAGTATTGTATATTGTATGGTAACTACGTCTATTCTGCATCGAACATTGTACATATGTCTAAACTAAACACTGTGACCTCATTTTTTTTACTTCTAATTTTACTATGTTATTTTATTTCATACTTATCTTGTCTTGCACAGTCTCTGGAGCGTAACAGTAAGAAGCATTTTGTATAAAAGTATTCTGTACTTCTGTATGACAAATATTAAAGAAACTTGAAACTTGAAACTACTGCAATGACACACAACAACACAACAGGGGAGTAACATTACACATAGACAGGGGTGGCCCAAGACAATAAACATTTAGACACTATGTCTATTACTTGGAACCACAGTAGAATAGCCACCTGTACCAACAGGCTAGTCTGGCCACTAGAGGGTAGGATACCAATGTCAGGAGGAGAGCAATGTCCAATGTTATTCTCCTGCCGGTCAGCAGGACCGGCCCTTGGGTCGTAACACATAATAGGTTGTAGTATATGTATAGTAGCATACTAGTACTGTACATAGTAGATAGTAGTATATACATAGTAGGTATTAGTATATGTATAGTATAGGGATGCTCGATATTGGCTTTTTTACCGATACCGATATTCCGATATTGTCCAACTCTTAATTTCCGATACCTATACGATACCGATATCAACCGATACCGATATATGCAGGTTTTCCCCCCAAAAAAACGGAATAATTTCAGGTAACTAATAATTTCACTGGATGCATTCAAAAGGCTTTCTAAATGTAAGCATTATCTGTGCAAAATATGATCATTAAAAAAGTTAAAATTAACATACAAGTTGTTGAATTAAACCAACATGCATACTTTTGACAATAAATAAAATAAGAATTGGTTCTTACTTGCTTGCCTGGGTAAATAAAGGTTAAAAAAATATATATATATTGTTTATTTTTTATTTTTTTACCGATACCGATATTTTCCGATATCACATTTTACTGCCGATATCGGTCGATAATATCGGTCGGCCGATAATATCGGACATCCCTAGTATAGTAGCATAGTACATTAGATAGGAGTATAGACATAGTAGCATGGTACATAGGTGGTAATGTAGGCATAGTAGCATAGTAGGTAGTAGTATAGGCATAGTACATAGTAGTATAGACATAGTAGCATAGTACATAGTAGGTAGTAGTGTAGACATAGTTACATAGTAGATAGTGTTGATTGATTGATTGATTGATTGAAAAGTTTATTAACAGATTGCAGAATGGGTACAGTACAGTACAGCTCAGTACATACAATTGTTAAGGGGATGCAGACCAGAGAAAGACTTTCGTCTTGTTTACATCAGGGTCCCCCATTTTCAATTCATCATAACATATATGACATACATGACATACAGATAGACAGTACTGCTACATCTATACATTTATGACATATCAGATTTGGAAATACAGTACTGTTTGTGATACAAAAGTGTCCAGAAAAAGAGTGTATATACATTTGGCATAGAAACTGTACATTGGAGGAGGTTGGGTGGGTGGGGTGGGGTTGGGTGGGTGGGTGAGGGCTGTACATTGGAGGTGGGGGGGGGGGGGGGGGTTGGGTAGGGGACACACACACATTTTACACTGTACATTGGAATACTGACAAAGCCTTACTTGGTCATTTACTGTACAACTAGGTTAGGACATTTGTAGGGGCCAGTTTCGAATTGCAGTCTCACGTAGGTGTTTTTTGAGAGTGTTTTTGAAAGTGGGTAGTGATTCACATTCCTTTACAGCTTTAGGTAGGGCGTTCCACATTGATGTGGCATAATTGCGAAACGTGTTTAGTCCCTTGTTTGAGCCGAATCTGGGTTTTACATGATTTGTGGAGCTCCCTCTGGTGTTGTGATCGTGGTATTCACTGACCTTTGGGAAGTATTTTGACATGTACATGGGTACCTTGGTCGCGTAGTGTATCTTGTAGACCAGGCCCATTGCAAGTTGCTGTACTCTGTCGTCTACTCTAAGCCATCCTAGGTTGTCAAAGTGGGCAGGGGTGAGGTGGGTTCTAGGAGTCAGGTCAAGCAGTAGTCTGACTAGCTTGTTTTGAGATGTTTGTAATTTGTTTTTTAGTGCCTTTGAGGTGCTTTGGTACCATGAGGTGCAAGCATAGTCGTAGTACCCTTGAATGAGTGCTCCTGCTAGAGTCTTCAGGGTATTCTTGTTTACCAGAGAGGAGATCCGGTACAAGAATCGCGTTTGTTGGTTGACTTTTTTTATTACATTGGATGCCATTTTGTTACAGGAAAGATTAGCCTCTAGGATGGAACCCAGGTAGGTAATTTCATCTTTCCGTGTGATACTATTGTCACCCACTGTAACCGAGAAGCCGTCGGTCTTGCTGAGTTTGTTATTTGAACCGAAGAGAATGGACTCTGTTTTGCCCATGTGTAATGATAGCTTGTTGTCGGCGAGCCATATGCAGATTTTGCCTAGTTCCGAGCTGAGGGCTTTTTCAACCTGTAACTTGTTCTTGTCAGAGATCAGCAGGGCTGAGTCGTCCGCAAACAGGAACAAGTTGCAGTCACAAGCTGACGACATGTCATTTGCATAAATTAGGAATAGTAGCGGTCCTAGTATGCTTCCTTGTGGAACACCACAGCTCACTGTGAGGGGGGGGGGGATAGGGTACCGTTTACCTCCACCATCTGTTCCCTCCCCTCCAGGTAGGATTGTATCCAGCTCACTGATAAACTATCAAAACCAATTGCTTTTAGCTTGTCAATCAGAATGGTGTGATTGACAGTGTCGAAGGCCTTTTGTAGGTCCAGCATGACCATGCCGCAGTATTTGCCCGTGTCCACCTCTTGTTTGATGTGGTCGTTCAAGTAGAGAAGGCATGTGTCAGTGGAGTGGGATGTTCTGAAGCCAGATTGGAATTCGTAGATTAGATTTTTTTCCACAAGGTACTTTTCGATCTGTCCGTATACTATTTTTTCCATGACTTTCGAGATGGATGTAAGGATGGATGGATGGATGGATGTATGGATGTAAGGATAGAAACAGTTATGGGTTCTCTGGCCTGGTTAGGGCTGAGAATCCTGCCACCATTCTGACATCTGTCACTTGCTCTCTGTAATTGCCAGTGATTGACTGTCACCTATGATTCGCTGTCACTATGTGGTGCGTGTGGAATGTTGGGAATGCAGACTTTAAATAACTCCTGTTCTCTTCTGTCCCTTGTCGGATATTCACTCTCTCTCAGAACCAGTATTCGGCGGTACCTAGGACAAGTGCTGCTGTTACTTGTACCCCTGTTCGCTTGTATTCTATTATTTAGTTTTTCTTGTTTTTGCTTACTCTCTCAGTTGACACCCAGCGTCTTTCTTGTTTACCTGGCTGCTCTAGTGCATTCCTGAATAAAGAGGATATACGTATTGTGAAGAGCAAAACCTACTCTCCGTCTCCTTATTGCCACCACTATTGGAACTCCACTCTCTTACCTGGCACCGTCGTAACAGAAGATCCAACCAATATGAGTTCCACGGAGGCAATCTGGGAGGAACTCCAGGAGCAGAAGGACAGCCTGAGAGTCGTGTCAGAGCGCCAGATGGAGGTGAGCGCCGAGTTGGGTTGCCTGGGGGGTCTGTCCATCACCTCTCAGTAGACAGTGGATTCAGCGTTGCGTTGCCTTCTTAAAATAGTGGCCTAAGTCATAATTTCGCGTTTTTCAGGAAACATAATAAACTGAACCATATATAGAATATATTATATTTATTAATAATTTCACACAAAAACTTTATGACAATAGAAGACAATTAACATAAAAATAACGATGTCTATCAATTATGTAACATAAAAGGAATAAATGACTTAGGTTAGGCCAATTTACGAACATGCCGTTGTGACTTGAGCCATTTTAACCCTGACTTAGGTCAAATTACTTCTTGAGTAAGTGACTTGGGCAAAACGTGTCACTTCTTTTATTCCCATTTCTTTGACAGACAATGGGGAAGGATAAGCCACACTAGCAGGGCACACAGAGACTCCGGAGACAGAGGGCAGTTTGGCCGTGGTTGGCCCTTTAATTCAATAAAGCAAACTCAACAGTTACAATTCAAATCACTTATGAGGGCCGACGTTCCACACTACTGGTTAAAGTTGCTTACTCGTGAGTAGTACGTTCGTTGATAAAGAAAAATACTGTCCACAGCCACTCCAGTGTAAAACAAAGATATCCAAATGGTTTCTCTTCCACAGCGAAGTCTTTCTTTACAGAAGTGGTCCTAAAGCTATTTTCCTAAATATCCACGTTACTACTACAAGGTAAGAAAACTGTATTTTCCCAGTCTCCAAAATCACTGCCGACTCGACACATGAAAATTCCTCCACACTGGAAAGCCGTAAATCAACTTGCCGGCTCTTTCCACAGCAAAACAGTAGGCTTGGCATATTGGTTGAGAAATGCAGGCTTCAGTCTATGTTGTTTAGTCTATCTGTTCAGTCCTGTTTAGTCGTGTTTCAAGCTACACACTGCCTGTTCTGAGAATTGTGGACTATATATAGAGACACAAATGTTCTAGAATGTTCGGTTATGACATCATACAGTGACATCACCAATGTTATAGAATGTTCTATTATGACAAATAAGACGGTTCAATGACTTTATATAAATCCAATCAATATTCCTAATGCCGTTTCAATGTAAGGTTATAAAAATAAACATTCATATAATACAATAACCTATATAGCTTTGGCTCCTACATCACTCTTGGCTAAATCAAACATGCCAGGTCAATCAAACACTGATGAGGCATGTTCCTCTCCTCACTTCTCCCCCCAGCTCTTCTTTACTGGGTTTGTATTGTAGTTAAATCACTCAAAATCAAACAAATGGCAGGAAAATCAAACACTGGGAGGCATGTTCCTCTCCTCACTTCTCCCTTCAGCTCTTCTTTCCAGAGCTATTGATTGATGCCTATTTATGTGGCAAATTATCGAAGAAGTGATGACACTCGGTGGGCATGACAGGTTTCATGGACTGAAGGTCCTGAAACTTCCTCTCTGTGATTGGCAGAGCATGTGGAAACATTCTAATCCGTGTCATCAGCTCGTTTGGCACCTGGACCCTCTGTGGCAGTGCTTCCCATGAGTTCTTCGAGAAGGATAGCTTGTAATGGACCTTGCCATCACTGCAAAACTGAAGAGCCCGCAAATTATGTACAGTCGGATCTCCAGCTTTTTTGCCTGGTCTGATGCTGAGGATGTAAGAGCCATTCAATGTCAGGATTTCATCATGCTTGACCCCCTTCACATGGTAGGGTGATGGTCTGATTCTTGCAGTCTGGAGTATGATCACGTAGTCTCTCGGGGTGATGATATCCGTAATAATTTTACGTTCAATGCTGTCACACTCCATTTGTATGTGTCCAGCAACACGGTACTTCTGTGTTATTAGTACCCCATATTTCCTGGCAAGCTCAGAAAATGCATTCGCCACATTTGCATTGCGGTTCTGATAACCACAACCATCGCTCCACACTACTATCTCCTTGATTTCTGGATGATCTTTGATCAAACCTTCAAAATGGCGATCTTGAAGGTGTGCGAATACTTCGCTACTGAGATCGCCCTGAGTCTCGTCCCACATGTAGCAGTACCCTTCCTTTGATTTCAAGTCATAGAGGGTAACGTTATGGACCTGCAGTTTTGTTTTGTAATACAGGCAGCTGGCTTGGGTTTTTGGACACAGCAGCACGGCTTGCAAGTCCATTGTCTAAACGGACTTCTCATTGTTTGCAGAATCCTTGTCGTGGGATTTCTCTTGTCTTGCTTCATCTTTTGCCATCACATGCGCATCATATTTGGCCTTACTGATATTACCATGCTTGAATGAAACACAAACATCACACTGATCTTTTCGAGGAATGAATACGGAATACTTTCCTTCATGGAACACATCTGTAAAATGCCGTATCCCAACGGCCCTCACTCCAGCAGTTGCAGCTGCTTGTTGATATTCCCGATGAAGTTGGGAGATGGTTGTGCCTGGGTGAAGGAACTTCTTGTCTTTGTAGGTCGCTGTGCTTCTGCAGTAATGCGAATCAACAGTGGGCAGGTCCTTCAACCAGTCCTTAAGGAAATCTGTGACATCAGTTTCCAGCTTTGCATGTTTGCCACTCTTAGGTCCAGATTTAGTTTGCGGGGCTGCTGCTTGTCTGTCATGGTCGATGGTGTCTTCATTCAGCCAGTGTCTAATGGTTCTTTCATGGAGACCAAGTGTAGAAGAAAAAAGTGCCTGGCACTAGGGATGGGTATCGTTAGGATTTTATCGATACCACTACTCTTATCGATACTGCTTAACGGTTCGGTACTTTATCGATACTCTTATCGGTTCTTTTTTGTTTAGCAAAAAAATATTTACTAAGAACAGAATCGACATTGCTTTATTATTATTTTATATAACTATATTACTGCACATGGCAACTTTTTTATCAATTAATACAAGCAGTCAGATAAATATACTATTTTGGGACTTTCTATTTTATTTAGAAAGTTCTTAAATCAGAATGTCCCACCCAATACCCAGCTGTTAAAAACGGTTCAATACTCCATGTTATTAGTAAAGGCTGTGTGTCTTGGTGCGCTCCGGGTTCTGTTTACGGTTTGCGTTTTGAGCGTGCAAGCTTGCCGTAGGCGATGATGTTACGCTCAAATGTAAACACAGGAAGAATTTAACACACGGTGATGGAAACTGGATGCCCGATATAAAGAAACAAATAACCAATAAATATGAAGTTATATTTGAACCTCTGTTGTCAAGCCTTGTCAATATAACCCACCCCCTTTTCTCACGAATGTAACTGGTGTCGTGGAGTCCGCTTTGAGCCTTTTCCATGGTTAGCGCTAAGCTAAGCTAACGGCTAACGCTAGTTAGCTTAGCCTATTTATTACTAGTTAGCAGCTAACATTGCTTGCATCAATTATATTGCATGTCATTGATCTACCGGTCGATCACAGCCGACTGGTTGGGCACCACTGGTCTATAGAAATAAATGCATTCGAATAAGAAACCATGTATAGTAGACATAGCAATGGCAAAAAAAGTTGAGTGTGAGTAATAATGGCTCGCTGCGGCTCGCTTCTCGTGCAGAGACAGAGAGAGGAGAGAGAGTTCGCAACGTTTAAATTCCTCGGAAAAAAACTCATAGTAATAATAATTTCTAGAGTATCGATATCAGTACCGATAACGTCGGAGCTTATCAATACTCAGTTTTTTTCTAATCTAGTACCGGTTCCCGTTTAGAACCGGGGTCCGGGGGGCATTCCTACCTGGCACACTTTATGACTCGTTCCATCCTGAAGTTTAAGTTGGTAGGACAATGACACATTGCGCCTGGATTCTTCAGCAACTTTCCTTTGCTTTATGACGACCTTTGTGACCAAAGTTTTGATGTATAATCGACGTTCTTCCCAGGTGTTCATCGACCAAACATTCTGAAATATCCACTGCCTCTGTTCTTCTGTAATGGATTGGCAGTCTCGAGTTTTTTTCTCCCCTCCTACCCAAACCCCCCCCACCCAACCCCACCCAACCTCCTCCAATGTACAGTTTTTACGTCAAATGTATATACTGTTGTGACTGTACATAATTCACACAGAACTGTTGTTGGGAATAGTAGTTCCCCCCGGACGATTTATAGGGTGGCACTTCCTGCCACCGGCATTCTTACTTACTGTCGACACGACTACGTCGACTTGTTGTTACACTGATGAATAATAAAGGAATTAGGTTTAACTTGGAGACACCGCCTCCGACTCCTTTCTCTCAGCGCTACACTGGTGACCCCGACATTAGTCTCGAAGAAGTTTCCGAGACGGAGAATACGACAAACATGGCAAACAATGCTGTTTTTCTCAGACTGCCTGAGTTTTGGGAGCAGTCGGCAGCTGCTTGGTTCGCCCAAACTGAGGCGCAATTCGCCCTACGGGGAATCGTGGATGACGCCGCAAAATACTTCCACGTCGTCTCGAGTCTGAACAACACTACGGCGGCGAGGACGGTAGGCTTCATTACCGCTCCACCGGCCCAGAATAAATATGAGGCGTTTAAGACGCACCTACTCAGGATTTTTGAGTTATCACAGTCTGAGCGGGCCCGACGCTTGCTGGATATACGAGGCTTGGGAGACAGCAAGCCGTCAGAGCACATGGAGATGATGCTGAACCTACTGGGCGCCGAACAGCCGAACTTTTTATTTAAAGAGCTGTTCCTCAGACACATGCCGCCACGGGTACAGACGGCACTTGCCAATACAACCATTGTGGATCCCCGTGCTCTGGCAGAAGAGGCGGACCGGTTTTACCTGGCCACGCAGCACTTAGCCCCAGAGGTGCTTGCCCCGACACGGGCGCACATGCCCAGAGGGGGAGGGGCGAAGATGGAGAGAGGCGCCGCGGCCGACGGCAATAATGACACAGGCCTGTGTTATTTCCATGCACGCTTCGGCGCGAAAGCAACAAAGTGCCGCCCACCTTGTACTTTTGTCAGGGCGGGAAACGCCAACACCTGCGCCCAGTAGCGGCCGTGAGCGCAGGTACGTCGAACAGGCTACTCTTCATTAAGGACACACTCTCCGGTCGAAAATTCCTCTGCGACACCGGAGCACAGAGGAGCGTCCTACCGGCGACGGTGGAGGACACCGCCGGCGGGGAGGGGGGTCCGCGACTGACGACCGCCAACGGTAATAAGGACCTCATGGTCGACATTGGCGGTAGGATGGAGACCGTGTCAATAGATAGGATCAAGCCCGCTCACGTAGACGTTTCCCAACCTTTGGAGTTGGCCCTTCCCCCCCGCAGGGGTCGTCCGCCGTTGCCCCGGGAGCCGCCTCCCACAGAGCCACCGGCAGCCTCACCGATGCCAGTGCCCCTGGGTGTCGGAGAGGGTACGGGCGCTTGCGACGCTTTCCCCTCTCCGCCCCCGGTTTTCCGCGCTCGCTGAGGCCGTTTCGTGCCCCCGGGTGTCGTGGACGGCGCGGGCACTTACGCCGCTCCGCACTCCCCGCCCCCGGCTTTCCGCACATGCAGAGGCCGGGCAATTGTTCCCCCACGCCGGGGGGATTTTGACTATGGGTGAATTCTGGGGGGGCTTGTGTAGTGCCTGTACATAATTCACACAGAACTGTTGTTGGGAATAGTAGTTCCCCCCGGACGATTTATAGGGTGGCACTTCCTGCCACCGGCATTCTTACTTACTGTCGACACAAGTTGCAGTCACAAGCTGACAACATGTCATTTGCATAAATTAGGAATAGTAGCGGTCCTAGTATGCTTCCTTGTGGAACACCACAGCTCACTGTGAGGGGGGGGGATAGGGTACCGTTTACCTCCACCATCTGTTCCCTCCCCTCCAGGTAGGATTGTATCCAGCTCACTGATAAACTATCAAAACCAATTGCTTTTAGCTTGTCAATCAGAATGGTGTGATTGACAGTGTCGAAGGCCTTTTGTAGGTCCAGCATGACCATGCCGCAGTATTTGCCCGCGTCCACCTCTTGTTTGATGTGGTCGTTCAAGTAGAGAAGGCATGTGTCAGTGGAGTGGGATGTTCTGAAGCCAGATTGGAATTCGTAGATTAGATTTTTTTCCGCGAGGTACTTTTCGATCTGTTCGTATACTATTTTTTCCATGACTTTCGAGATGGATGTAAGGATGGATGGATGGATGTATGGATGTAAGGATAGAAACAGTTATGGGTTCTCTAGCCTGTTTAGGGCTGAGAATCCTGCCACCATTCTGACATCTGTCACTTGCTCTCTGTAATTGCCAGTGATTAACTGTCACCTATGATTCGCTGTCACTATGTGGTGCGTGTGGAATGTTGGGAATGCGGACTTTAAATAACTCCTGTTCTCTTCTGTCCCTTGTCGGATATTCACTCTCTCTCAGAACCAGTATTCGGCGGTACCTAGGACAAGTGCTGCTGTTACTTTTACCCCTGTTCGCTTGTATTCTATTATTTAGTTTTTCTTGTTTTTGCTTACTCTCTCAGTTGACGCCCAGCGTCTTTCTTGTTTACCTGGCTGCTCTAGTGCATTCCTGAATAAAGAGGATATACGTATTGTGAAGAGCAAAACCTACTCTCCGTCTCCTTATTGCCACCAATATTGGAACTCCACTCTCTTACCTGGCACCGTCGTAACAGAAGATCCGACCAATATGAGTTCCACGGAGGCAATCTGGGAGGAACTCCAGGAGCAGAAGGACAGCCTGAGAGTCGTGTCAGAGCGCCAGATGGAGGTGAGCGCCGAGTTGGGTTGCCTGGGGGGTCTGTCCATCACCTCCCAGTAGACAGTGGATTCAGCGTTGCGTTGCCTTCTTAAAATAGTGGCCTAAGTCATAATTTCGCGTTTTTCAGGAAACATAATAAACTGAACCATATATAGAATATATTATATTTATTAATAATTTCACACAAAAACTTTATGACAATAGAAGACAATTAACATAAAAATAACGATGTCTATCAATTATGTAACATAAAAGGAATAAATGACTTAGGTTAGGCCAATTTACGAACATCCGTTGTGACTTGAGCCATTTTAACCCTGACTTAGGTCAAATTACTTCTTGAGTAAGTGACTTGGGCAAAACGTGTCACTTCTTTTATTCCCATTTCTTTGACAGACAATGGGGAAGGATAAGCCACACTAGCAGGGCACACAGAGACTCCGGAGACAGAGGGCAGTTTGGCCGTGGTTGGCCCTTTAATTCAATAAAGCAAACTCAACAGTTACAACTCAAATCACTTATGAGGGCCGACGTTCCACTCTACTGGTTAAAGTTGCTTACTCGTGAGTAGTACGTTCGTTGATAAAGAAAAATACTGTCCACAGCCACTCCAGTGTAAAACAAAGATATCCAAATGGTTTCTCTTCCACAGCGAAGTCTTTCTTTACAGAAGTGGTCCTAAAGCTATTTTCCTAAATATTCACGTTACTACTACAAGGTAAGAAAACTGTATTTTCCCACTCTCCAAAATCACTGCCGACTCGACACATGAAAATTCCTCCACACTGGAAAGCCGTAAATCAACTTGCCGGCTCTTTCCACAGCAAAACAGTAGGCTTGGCATATTGGTTGAGAAATGCAGGCTTCAGTCTATGTTGTTTAGTCTATCTGTTCAGTCCTGTTTAGTCGTGTTTCAAGCTACACACTGCCTGTTCTTCTTCTTCTTATTTGAATTTCCGGCAGAGTAGACGCATCGAGGCGTATTACTGCCCTCCGCAATTCTTTTTATGGGCTCTTCTTCTTCTCCTTCTTCTCCTTCTTCACCTTCTTTTTCTTCTTCTACTGGACCCCGTCATCAACTACATTGTCCATTGGAGTGCAGCTACTGCTGCTACTTCCTGCCTGAGCCCCCCTCCGCGGGACCCTCCTTGCCCCCTGCTATCTTATCCTGGGCTGCTTTGTCCCTCGCAGCCTTGTCCCTCGCAGCCCCCTCAGCCAATTCACTACACACCTCCTTCCAGTCCAGACCTTCCAATCCCAGATGTTGAACCGCTATCCTAACAATAATCTTCACCATCTCTGTTCTACCCTTAGCCTCTGCCATACCAGTAACTACCCCTGCCACGAAGGCCACAATACCTAATTTCTCCTCCCTTCCCCTCTCTACCTGCTCTACCCTCACTGCCAAATGCCCTCCTTCAGCCCCCTGCACCCTTTCTTGGATACCCTGTCCTGCCCTGCTAACCGCCCCAGCATACGTCAATTTACCCTCCCTTCTCTCTCTCCGATCCGCGACCTCCTTCATCATCACCTCGCACCCCCTAAACGCTACACTATGCTCCCCACCACAACTACAGCACTTCGGCTTCACTCCCTCTCCACATTTCCCATACTCATGTTCCCCGCCACACCTAGCGCACCTCAGCCCCTTCCTACACGTGGTAGCTATATGGCCAAACTCCTGGCACCTATAGCACCTAAGAGGATTATGAACAAATTCCCTAACCCTATACATCCTACGCCCTACAAACACCTCCCTAGGAACAACCCCCTCAAATGTAATCACTACCGTCCCCGTCACTGCCCTCTCTGCTCCCCTCTTCATCCTTTCTGCACTCTTAACTATGCCATTACGCCCGTTCTCCATTAGCTCTCCCACCAGCTGCTCTACTGTAACCTCGACCGGTACCCCAGCTATCACCCCCTTACATCCCCCCCCCCTCTTCTCCCCTACCCTCGCCACCTTACTTATACCCACCCCCCCAATGCTCCGCATCTTCCTAGCCACCCCCACCTGCCCCTCACTACCACACCCTACGGCCAGATTCCCATCCCACAAAACTCTCGCGTACTTTACCTCCCCTAATTGCTCGGCAATGAGTTTGGGCCACTCAAGCCTACCTACTTTCCTCTCACCCCTCTCCCCCTCAAGCCTGACCACTATATGGATCACTTCCGCTTTTGCCACATCTTTTCCAGCACTCTCGTCTCCCGGCCCACTTGAGCTATCGTCCCCCACTTTCTTCCTCTTCCCCCCTTCTCCCCCACTCTCCTCCCCCCTACTCTCACCCGACCCCTTACCCTTGCCCTGGCTATCCCCATCACTGTCGTCCCTCTCCGTCTGCTTCTTCCTCTTCTTCCCCACCGTTTCCCACACCTCCTTCTCCATCTCTTCTTTCTCCCTCTCCTCCCCTCTTCTTTTTTCCTCCGTTCCAGACACTGGGCTCGCACCCGGTGACTCGCGTCCCTCCTGACGCATGCCCTCATTCCACTCGCTCCCATCTCGATTCACCCATAACCCTGGACAGTCTTGCACCGGCCGGGGCCATTCACGAGGACTCCACTCTCCCCGCTCTCCATAAGCTGCCTCGCTCGCCTTCCACCACCGCTCACTCCCCCTCATGCCTTTCCAGGACGGTTTTCCACTCTCCCCGCTCTCCATAAGCTGCCTCGCTCGCCTTCCCTCCTTCTTGAGATCTTCAAATGAGATCTTTCCATATGTAGACAGTCGGCAAGGCATCTTGTTCTTGATCCTTAGGTGTCTCTTGAATATATATAGAACACAAATGTTCTTTGTTCTTCTTCTTCTTCTTATTTGAATTTCCGGCAGAGTAGACGCATCGTGGCGTATTACTGCCCTCCGCAATTCTTTTTATGGGCTCTTCTTCTTCTCCTTCTTCTCCTTCTTCACCTTCTTTTTCTTTGTTCTGAGAATTGTGGACTATATATAGAGACACAAATGTTCTAGAATGTTCGGTTATGACATCATACAGTGACATCACCAATGTTCTAGAATGTTCTATTATGACAAATAAGACAGTTCAATGACTTTATCTAAATCCAATCAATATTCCTAATGCCGTTTCAATGTAAGGTTATAAAAATAAACATTCATATAATACAATAACCTATATAGCTTTGGCTCCTACATCACTCTTGGCTAAATCAAACATGCCAGGTCAATCAAACACTGAGGAGGCATGTTCCTCTCCTCACTTCTCCCCCCAGCTCTTCTTTACTGGGTTTTTATTGTAGTTAAATCACTCAAAATCAAACAAATGGCAGGAAAATCAAACACTGGGAGGCATGTTCCTCTCCTCACTTCTCCCTTCAGCTCTTCTTTCCATAGCTATTGATTGATGCCTATTTATGTGGCAAATTATCGAAGAAGTGATGACACTCGGTGGGCATGACATGTTTCATGGACTGAAGGTCCTGAAACTTCCTCTCTGTGATTGGCAGAGCATGTGGAAACATTCTAATCCGTGTCATCAGCTCGTTTGGCACCTGGACCCTCTGTGGCAGTGCTTCCCATGAGTTCTTCGAGAAGGATAGCTTGTAATGGACCTTGCCATCACTGCTAAACTGAAGAGCCCGCAAATTATGTACAGTCGGATCTCCAGCTTTTTTGCCTGGTCTGATGCTGAGGATGTAAGAGCCATTCAATTTCAGGATTTCATCATGCTTGACCACCTTCACATGGTAGGGTGATGGTCTGATTCTTGCAGTCTGGAGTATGATCACGTAGTCTCTCGGGGTGATGATATCCGTAATAATTTTACGTTCAATGCTGTCACACTCCATTTGTATGTGTCCAGCAACACGGTACTTCTGTGTTATTAGTACCCCATATTTCCTGGCAAGCTCAGAAAATGCATTCGCCACATTTGCATTGCGGTTCTGATAACCACAACCATCGCTCCACACTACTATCTCCTTGATTTCTGGATGATCTTTGATCAAACCTTCAAAATGGCCATATTGAAGGTGTGCGAATACTTCGCTACTGAGATCGCCCTGAGTCTCGTTCCTCATGTAGCAGTACCCTTCCTTTGATTTCAAGTCATAGAGGGTAAATTTATGGACCTGCAGTTTTGTTTTGTAATACAGGCAGCTGGCTTGGGTTTTTGGACACAGCAGCACGGCTTGCAAGTCCATTGTCTAAACGGACTTCTCATTGTTTGCAGAATCCTTGTTGTGGGATTTCTCTTGTCTTGCTTCATCTTTTGCCATCACATGCGCATCATATTTGGCCTTACTGATATTACCATGCTTGAATGAAACACAAACATCACACTGATCTTTTCGAGGAATGAATACGGAATACTTTCCTTCATGGAACACATCTGTAAAATGCCGTATCCCAACGGCCCTCACTCCAGCAGTTGCAGCTGCTTGTTGATATTCCCAATGAAGTTGGGAGATGGTTGTGCCTGGGTGAAGGAACTTCTTGTCTTTGTAGGTCGCTGTGCTTCTGCAGTAATGTGAATCAACAGTGGGCAGGTCCTTCAACCAGTCCTTAAGGAAATCTGTGACATCAGTTTCCAGCTTTGCATGCTTGCCACTCTTAGGTCCAGATTTAGTTGGCGGGGCTGCTGCTTGTCTGTCATGGTCGATGGTGTCTTCATTCAGCCAGTGTCTAATGGTTCTTTCATGGAGACCAAGTGTAGAAGAAAAAACTGCCTGGCACTAGGGATGGGTATCGTTAGGATTTTATCGATACTACTACTCTTATCGATACTGCTTAACAGTTCGGTACTTTATCGATACTCTTATCGGTTCTTTTTTGTTTAGCAAAAAAATATTTACTAAGAACAGAATCGACATTGCTTTATTATTATTTTATATAACTATATTACTGCACATGGCAACTTTTTTATCAATTAATACAAGCAGTCAGATAAATATACTATTTTGGGACTTTCTATTTTATTTAGAAAGTTCTTAAATCAGAATGTCCCACCCAATACCCAGCTGTTAAAAACGGTTCAATACTCCATGTTATTAGTAAAGGCTGTGTGTCTTGGTGCGCTCCGGGTTCTGTTTACGGTTTGCGTTTTGAGCGTGCAAGCTTGCCGTAGGCGATGATGTTACGCTCAAATGTAAACACAGGATGAAATTAACACACAGTGATGGAAACTGGATGCCCGATATATAGAAACAAATAACCAATAAATATGAAGTTATATTTGAACCTCTGTTGTCAAGCCTTGTCAATATAACCCACCCCCTTTTCTCACGAATGGAACTGGTGTCGTGGAGTCCGCTTTGAGCCTTTTCCATGGTTAACGCTAAGCTAAGCTAACGGCTAACGCTAGTTAGCTTAGCCTATTTATTACTAGTTAGCAGCTAACATTGCTCGCATCAATTATATTGCATGTCATTGATCTACCGGTCGATCACAGCCGACTGGTTGGGCACCACTGGTCTATAGAAATAAATGCATTTGAATAAGAAACCATGTATAGTAGACATAGCAATGGCAAAAAAAGTTGAGTGTGAGTAATAATGGCTCGCTGCGGCTCGCTTCTCGTGCAGAGACAGAGAGAGGAGAGAGAGTTCGCAACGTTTAAATTCCTCGGAAAAAAACTCATAGTAATAATAATTTCTAGAGTATTGATATCAGTACCGATAACGTCGGAGCTTATCAATACTCAGTTTTTTTCTAATCTAGTACCGGTTCCCGTTTAGAACCGGGGTCCGGGGGGCATTCCTACCTGGCACACTTTATGACTCGTTCCATCCTGAAGTTTAAGTTGGTAGGACAATGACACATTGCGCCTGGATTCTTCAGCAACTTTCCTTTGCTTTATGACGACCTTTGTGACCAAAGTTTTGATGTATAATCGACGTTCTTCCCAGGTGTTCATCGACCAAACATTCTGAAATATCCACTGCCTCTGTTCTTCTGTAATGGATTGGCAGTCTCGAGTTTTTTTCTCCCCTCCTACCCAAACCCCCCCCACCCAACCCCACCCAACCTCCTCCAATGTACAGTTTTTACGTCAAATGTATATACTGTAGTGACTGTACATAATTCACACAGAACTGTTGTTGGGAATAGTAGTTCCCCCCGGACGATTTATAGGGTGGCACTTCCTGCCACCGGCATTCTTACTTACTGTCGACACGACTACATCGACTTGTTGTTACACTGATGAATAATAAAGGAATTAGGTTTAACTTCGAGACACCGCCTCCGACTCCTTTCTCTCAGCGCTACACCGTTTTTTTTTTTTTTTTTTTTTTTTTTTTATTAAAACATCACTGGCGGGTATGTCATACGACCGCCAGACACTTATGGACCTAAACTCCGGACTCAAAGAGGAGTTGGTAGACACTTTATGCCCAGAAT
Organism: Notolepis coatsorum; assembly: GCF_963971535.1. Taxonomy (NCBI): domain Eukaryota; kingdom Metazoa; phylum Chordata; class Actinopteri; order Aulopiformes; family Paralepididae; genus Notolepis; species Notolepis coatsorum. The sequence goes on along the minus strand of NW_028173168.1, from coordinate 122,220 downwards.
GGCTAACAGAAATCAAGCGGGAGAACGACAACAAAGGAAACGGCAGAAAGAAGCATAGAGGTAGACGAGGCGGTATCAGACTTAGATTAAAAAGATCTGCTTACCGTCCAGCAATTCCATCCATCTTTCTGGCGAATGCACGTTCGTTGGAGGGAAGGATGGACGACTTGAGAGCGAGGGTCCGATTCCAACGGGAGATGAGAGACGTTAACGTCATGTGTTTCACTGAGACATGGCTCAAGCCAGCAACGCCGGACAACAGCGTCTCTCCATCGGACAATTTCACCGTCCTGAGAGCAGATCGCACGGCAGCCTCTGGGAAGAGCATCGGAGGTGGGGTCTGCATCCTCACGAACAATCTCTGGGTTAATCCCAAGGAAGTACATGTCCTCTCAAGTTCATGCTCCCCAGATATGGAACATCTCCAGATCCTGTGTCGCCCGTATCACCTACCCCGTGAGTTTACCGCGGTCATTTTATCCGTCGTGTATATTCACCCACAGGCAAATACTGGCAAAGCGCTGGGGGAATTACACGACTACATCAACAAACAGCAGATCAAGCACCCAGAAGCCGCGACGATAGTGACTGGTGACTTCAATCAGGCAAACCTGAAAAAAGTGATGCCGACCTTTTTTCAGCACATCGCCTGCTCCACAAGAGGGGGGAACACACTCGACCACTGCTACACCCCGTTCAGAGCTGCCTACAAGGCTGTAGCGGCTCCGCCACTGATGGGCTCTACAAGCGCGAGCGATCACGACTGCATTTTTTTAATTCCAGCATACAAACAAAGATCGCGTGACGTCGTCGTGTCACGTGAGACAAAAAAGTGGTCTGACGAATCAGAGACCGATCTCTGTGACGCGTTCGCGGATACAGACTGGGACATGTTTAAAGGAAGCGCCAGTGACGTCAGCGAGTACGCTGATACCGTTGTTTGTTACATAGCAACAGTGGTAGACGGCATTGTCCTCACAAAGAAGGCGCGGGTTTTCCCAAACCAGAAACCTTGGGTGGACAGCACTATAAGAACAGCCCTAAACTCACGCACCACGGCTTATAACCTGGGCAGAGAGTCAGGAAATATGGAAGAGTACAAGGCTTCAGTCTACACTCTGCGCAAGGCTGTTAAACTTGCTAAGAGGACATATGCTGAGAAACTGGAGACACAAATGGCACAAAACGACACAAGAGGCTTGTGGAGGGGACTGAAGACAATAACTGACTACAAAGTCAGCGCCCCCTCAATGGGGAGCGACGACGCCTCTCTAGCGGACAAACTCAACTCCTTCTACGCTCGGTTCGGTGTAGACAGTGTCGCCGCTAGCCCTCTGGCTAGTGACGTCACTGGCGCACCGGCTGTTGTGGAGGGGGGGGGCAACCGCGGGGGGGCGGGGGCGCTCTCTCGTTGTCGGAACACAGTGTGAGAAGAGCATTTATGCAGGTGAACACCAGGAAGGCTGCAGGCCCAGATGGTATAACAGGACGCATACTTAAGTCCTGTGCAAACCAGCTTGCCCCGGTGTTCACCGCCATATTTAATCAATCCCTGGCGGAGTCAGTAGTCCCTGCCTGCTTCAAGATGTCTACCATCATCCCTGTACCGAAGAAACCCTCCCCAACATGTCCAAATGATTACAGACCGGTGGCACTCACCTCTGTGGTCATGAAATGTTTCGAGAGGCTGGTCAAGGACCACATTTGTGCCTCTCTCCCCAGTGATATGGACCCTATGCAATTTGCATACAGGACAAACAGGTCCACTGATGACGCGGTCTCCCAGGTACTGCACAGCACTCTCTCCCACCTTGACCGTCAGAAGGGGGGCTATGTGAGACTGTTGTTCATTGACTACAGCTCAGCGTTCAACACCATAGTCCCCACCAGACTGGTGGACAAGCTGATCGAGCTAGGCCTGAGCTCCGCCCCTGAGCGCCTGGGTACTGGACTTTCTGAGTGAAAGACCCCAGGCGGTCAGGGTGGGGGGTCAGACCTCCAACACCATCACCCTGAGCATCGGGTCCCCCCAGGGCTGTGTTCTAAGCCCCCTGCTGTACTCACTCTACACACACGACTGTGCGGCCAAGTTCAGCTCCAACTCCATTGTGAAGTTCGCCGACGACACGGTGGTGGTGGGGCTGATCTCGGACAACGACGAGAAGGCCTACCGAGAGGAGGTTGAGGTACTGGAACGTTGGTGCCAGGACAACAGCCTGCTCCTGAACATTGGTAAAACCAAGGAGCTGATCGTGGATTATAGGAGAGGACAGCAGGAGACACACACACCACTGACGATTAACGGGGCTACCGTGGACAGGGTGAGCAGCTTCAAGTACCTGGGGGTCCACATCTCAGAGGACCTGACATGGTCAACACACATAAACACAGTAGTAAATAAAGCGAAGCAGCGCCTCTACCACCTGAGACAGTTAAGGAAGTTCAGAGTATCGGGGAAGATACTCCAGTCCTTCTACTCAGGAGCTGTAGAGAGCATCTTGACCAGAAACATCACTGCCTGGTATGGGAACAGCACGGCACAGGACAAGAAGGCCCTACAGAGTGTGGTGCGCTCAGCCGAGCGTACCACGGGTATTGCGCTACCTCCCCTGCAGGCTCTATACAACAAGAGGTGCAAATCCAGAGCCTGCAGGATAATGAAAGACCCCCACCACCCCAATAACAGCCTGTTCCAGCTGCTGAGGTCAGGCAGACGCCTGCGAACTCCAGCTACTAGGACGGAGAGGCTTAGGCTAAGCTTCTTCCCCCAGGCCATCAGAGCCTTGAACAATGAACATTGAGAGACACAGAAACTGAACTATCCACACACAAGCACATACACGACACGCACGCTGAGCACGCTCACACACTAGCAGCCACTTTAACACTCATGCCGCACACACGCACACTTATGGCCAGAGGAAAGGCCACTTAAAGTAGTATAGCATCAGGAACAGTGTATTGCACTACTAAAGCTACCTAGCATGTCCTATATGCTCTGTAAATACTAATGTACAGATACCGAGAAGGCACACCATGTACCTGTTTATTGCACTGTTTTATTGGATTCTATTAATATGTTGTACCACTGTATTTTATTGGATTCTTATATGTTGTACCACTGTATTGCACATCGTCGCGGGCAAGACCAGCCGCATTTCATTGTATACCTGTATGCCGTGACAATTAAAACTCTTGACTTGACTTGACTTGACTTGACTACACTGGTGACCCCGACATTAGTCTCGAAGAAGTTTCCGAGACGGAGGATACGACAAACATGGCAAACAATGCTGTTTTTCTCAGACTGCCTGAGTTTTGGGAGCAGTCGGCAGCTGCTTGGTTCGCCCAAACTGAGGCGCAATTCGCCCTACGGGGAATCGTGGATGACGCCGCAAAATACTTCCACGTCGTCTCGAGTCTGAACAACACTACGGCGGCGAGGACGGTAGGCTTCATTACCGCTCCACCGGCCCAGAATAAATATGAGGCGTTTAAGACGCACCTACTCAGGATTTTTGAGATATCACAGTCTGAGCGGGCCCGACGCTTGCTGGATATACGAGGCTTGGGAGACAGCAAGCCGTCAGAGCACATGGAGATGATGCTGAACCTACTGGGCGCCGAACAGCCAAACTTTTTATTTAAAGAGCTGTTCCTCAGACACATGCCGCCACGGGTACAGACGGCACTTGCCAATACAACCATTGTGGATCCCCGTGCTCTGGCAGAAGAGGCGGACCGGTTTTACCTGGCCACGCAGCACTTAGCCCCAGAGGTGCTAGCCCCGACACGGGCGCACATGCCCAGAGGGGGAGGGGCGAAGATGGAGAGAGGCGCCGCGGCCGACGGCAATAATGACACAGGCCTGTGTTATTTCCATGCACGCTTCGGCGCGAAAGCAACAAAGTGCCGCCCACCTTGTACTTTTGTCAGGGCGGGAAACGCCAACACCTGCGCCCAGTAGCGGCCGTGAGCGCAGGTACGTCGAACAGGCTACTCTTCATTAAGGACACACTCTCCGGTCGAAAATTCCTCTGCGACACCGGAGCACAGAGGAGCGTCCTACCGGCGACGGTGGAGGACACCGCCGGCGGGGAGGGGGGTCCGCGACTGACGACCGCCAACGGTAATAAGGACCTCATGGTCGACATTGGCGGTAGGATGGAGACCATGTCAATAGACAGGATCAAGCCCGCTCACGTAGACGTTTCCCAACCTTTGGAGTTGGCCCTTCCCCCCCGCAGGGGTCGTCCGCCGTTGCCCCGGGAGCCGCCTCCCACAGAGCCACCGGCAGCCTCACCGATGCCAGTGCCCCTGGGTGTCGGAGAGGGTACGGGCGCTTGCGACGCTTTCCCCTCTCCGCCCCCGGTTTTCCGCGCTCGCTGAGGCCGTTTCGTGCCCCCGGGTGTCGTGGACGGCGCGGGCACTTACGCCGCTCCGCCCTCCCCGCCCCCGGCTTTCCGCACATGCAGAGGCCGGGCAATTGTTCCCCCACGCCGGGGGGATTTTGACTATGGGTGAATTCTGGGGGGGCTTGTGTAGTGACTGTACATAATTCACACAGAACTGTTGTTGGGAATAGTAGTTCCCCCCGGACGATTTATAGGGTGGCACTTCCTGCCACCGGCATTCTTACTTACTGTCGACACGACTACGTCGACTTGTTGTTACGCTGATGAATAATAAAGGAATTAGGTTTAACTTCGAGACACCGCCTCCGACTCCTTTCTCTCAGCGCTACAATACTCTCTTTTCTGGACTCTTTTTGTATCACAAACAGTACTGTATTTGCAAATCTGGTATGTCATAAATGTATAGATGTAGCAGTACTGTCTATCTGTATGTTATGTATCACGTCCAATCTTTCGCCGTCGACTAAAGACGCACTTCTTCAACCATTATCTGAATTAAAAAAAAAAAAACTATAAAAAAAAAATCTAACCCTAACTAACCGTACTGTCATGCACTTGTCCTAATAAACTAACCTACACTGTAGCACTCAACACTTTGATGAACATTGTTGCTCAGCTGATAGAGTTGTGCCCTTCCTGATGGCTTGTCGTACAGAACTTGTAAGTCGCTTTGGATAAAAGCGTCAGCTAAATGACTAAATGTAATGTAATGTAATGTAATGTATGTCATATATGTCCTGATGAATTGAAAATGGGGGACCCTGATGTAAACAAGACGAAAGTCTTTCTCTGGTCTGCATCCCCTTAACAATTGTGTGTATTGAGATGTACTGTATTGTACCCATTCTGCAATCTGTTAATAAAGTTTTCAATCAATCAATCAATCAAAGTCTTGACTCGTTGACAGAACTTTGAATTGCAGGGACTTAGCCTTTGCAGGTATTTTGTTGCCACCTTTGCCCTTGTATGGCATTCCTTTGAGACGTTTCTGCTTGGATTCATTCACTATTTTGTGTTTGTAATTAAACTATAATTTGTGACAGTAAAAGACTAAATAACTACACAACATGTATAGCCTGGCCTATATTATAGTAAACCTTATCACTTACCAATAGGGGACGAGCTCTGAATCATGGAAATTACTTCATCCAGACTGTAGCTTTTCTTGCTTCTCGAAGCATCTGCCATCTTGAAAAGTTGTAAAATTGCCTAAGTCGCATGTCTTGTGACTTTTAAGCAAAAGATAAAACTGCCTAAGTCACACTCTTGACATAGGCAATATTCTTCCAGGGTAGAAACAGCATGATCCTTTCAATTAAGGATGTAGGCGATTGTACCAGAGGGTGGCCAGCATCATGAAGATATGAGTTAGGCAAAAAAAAAAATTCTCCAAAAAATGACTTAGGCCATTATTTTAAGAGGGTGACGGTTGGCAGCGTTGGCTACGGCCAACATGTTCCATGAGGAGGCTCGTGAGCCTGGCCGCTACAGCCTCAGCCCAGCTTCAGTCACGCTCTTTCCCCACTGCCATGTCCCGAGTGGCTTACGTCATTACCCTCCTTACCGGCCGGGCTCTCTTTTGGGCTACGGCAGAATGGGAAAGTGGGTCGGTAATCTGTCGGTAATCTTACAAAGCCGGTGGGCGGCTTACCGCTTGCCGGCAGGGCATTCGCACTGTGGCAGATTATGCCATTGATTTCCGCATTGTAGCCTGGGAGGCGGCCTGGCCCGAGATTCCCTATTGTGTGTTGTTTGTCCAGGGGCTCTCGGTTCGGATGAGAGATGAGCTGTCCGTTCGCGAGTTGCCGGAGCGGCTGGATGGTATCATCAATCTGGCCATCAGAATGGACAATCGGCACCGGGAGAGGGAACGTGAGAAAGGAACAGCGTCTCAGGTATTTTTCCCTTCTTCTTCCGGTGTCGATCTCATCCCGCAGTACACAAGTGAGCCACTGGGTGACGAGCCCATGCAACTAGGAGCGCTGTCGCTTTCGGACGCCGAGAGACGGAGGTACATCGAACAGAAGCACTGCTTCCGGTGTGAGCGGACCGGTCATCGTTTCGGCAGCTGTCAGGCTTTGTGGGGAACGGGGGGGCTCACTAGGTTCGGGAGGGACGTTAGCAGGTGGGCTTTTTTCTCCCTTCACCCATGATTCACATTTTTATGTCACTGTGGGGTGTGGGAAATCTTTCAGGAAGACCAGGGCATTGGTAGATTCAGGGGCAGCGGAGAACCTAATACATGTGGTTGACAAAGGTATTCCTTTGGAGACATTGAAGGTGCCTATTCCGGTCCAGTCGTTGGATGGACAGCCACTGGGTAATGGGATTATTACCCAGCGTACGGCGCAGCTGCGCATTCAGGTGGCTGGTGGTGGGTGGGAATGGGTCAAATTGTATGTCATTATGTCTCCTCACTGTGTAATTGTACTGGGTCACCCCTGGTTAGCCAAACGCAATCCTGACATTAATTGGGACATTAATTGGGGTGAACTCTCAATGGGGAGCGGCGTCAAGTCGGTCTCCGGCGAGAGTTTACCCGCCCCTTCTCCCTCTTCTTTTTTGTCTCCCTCTTCTCTCTCCAGGATGGTGGTGAGCATTGCAGACTCGGTCATACCTCCTAATCCCGATTTAGTAGGCGTGCCTAAGATCTATTGGGACCTGGCGGACGTTTTTAGTAAAACGTGTGCTATAGCACTACCGCCTCATAGGTCATACGACTGCCTCATTAATCTCCTTCCCGGTACCTCTCCTCCCCGTGGGCGTATGTTTTCCCTCTCTCGCCCGGAGACAGTGTCCATGAACACGTACATTCAGGAGGCACTGCTCGCGGGGCATATTCGTCCGTCCACATCTCCTGCCGGCGCTGGGTTCTTTTTTGTAGCAAAAAAGGATGGTACCCAATGACCGTGCATTGATTATAGGGGATTGAACGACGTTTCCATCAAGAACCGTTACCCTCTGCCTCTCATGGACACCGTCTTTGAGTGCTTACAGGGGGCGCAGGTCTTCTCTAAACTTGACCTACGTAATGCATACAACCTGGTCAGGATTAGAGAGGGAGACGAGTGGAAGACTGCATTTAACACGCCCAGCGGGCATTATGAGTATTTAGTCATGACCTTTGGTTTGGCTAATGCTCCAGCAGTTTTCCAAGCCCTTGTTAATGACATGCTGCGGGATCTAATTGGGGTGTCAGTCTTTGTGTACTTAGATGACATCCTACTTTTTTTCCGGGATATGGTGCAGCACCAACAGCATGTTCGTCAGGTGCTACAGCGTCTCCTCAAGCATCAGCTATTTGTTAAGGCAGAGAAGTGTGTGTTTCACACTGACACCGTTTCCTTCCTGGGCTTCGGGTTGACGAAGGGTGATCTTCGCATGGATCCAGCCAAGGTGAGTGCAGTCTTGGACTGGCCACGTCCTTCGTCGCTCAAGGAGTTAAATCGGTTCTTGGGCTTTGCAAATTTTTACAGGCATTTTATTCGCAATTTTAGCGCCTTAGCCAATCCTCGAACAGCTCTCACTAAGGCCTCTCTCCCTGGCTTTGAATGGTCGCCTCGGGCGGAGTCAGCCTTCTGCAACCTCAAACGTCGATTTACCTCTGCCCCTGTACTGATCCGCCACGATGCAGAGACTCCGTTCATAGTGGAGGTGGATGCCTCTGACATCACGGTGGGGGGGGGGGGGGGGGGGGGGGTGATCTCTCAGAGATGCTTAAAGGACGGGAAAGTGCATCCGTGCTTGACTGTCTTCGGCCGAGCGTAACTATGACGTGGGTAATCGGGAGTTGTTGGCAATCAAATTGGCACTGGAGGAATGGAGACATTGGTTAGAGGGTGCGGCACACCCTTTCATTGTTTGTACTGATCATAAGAACTTGGCTTACATCCAAGGGGCTAAACGCCTTAACACTTTCTCCGCCAAAAACGCTGTACAGCGTTATTGCCCGCCATGCGTTGACCGCCAGACCTCGCTGTACAGCGTTATTGAGATCAATATTTCATTTTTTCACCATGGCATTCATAATTCATATATACCGCCGCAACGCTGCAGCTAGACCCTATAGGTGACGGCAACGACGGCTCAATACCGCCGCCTGGTGGATGGTCGGGCGAGTTACACTCACCTACAGGATATGGCTGATGTGCGTCGATTAAACTCATCCGGCCGTCAGATATCGTTGCATGACTCCCGACAGACACAATGTACATAATGGATCGCTTTCTAAACTTAATAATCGATATGATTTCGGCGTGTATTGCGACATACAACCCGGAAATGGACCTAGGCTTACAGTGGTGGCAGACTGGGTATATTGATGGGTATAACCAATGGCGGGGAATGTGTTAATGCTCGCCAGGCCAGGTGGGCGTTATTCTTCACTCTATTTAGATTTTTCCATCTCCTATCGACCCGGTTCCAAGAACGTCAAACCTGACGCTCTGTCACGCCAGCTTGATCCTCCGGGCCGGGAGGAGAAACCCCACCCTATTATTCCACAGGCCTTGATTTTGGCACCCGTGTCATGGGGCATAGATAGGGTGGTAAGATCGGCTCTGGCACGGGGGCCCGATCTTGGTGGGGGTCCACCGGGGCGGACGTATGTGCCCAAGGCTGCGCGCTCGCGCCTGCTGCAGTGAGCACATGCCTCCTCTCTCACCGGCCACCCTGGGGCCGCCAGAACCCTGGAGTTTATCCGTAGGAGGTTCTGGTGGCCAACAGAGGAGGGGGCCTGCCCGGTGTGCGCGGGTAGTAAGACCTCTCGCCTTGCACCGGCGGGTCTCCTCCGGCCGCTTCCTATTCCCAAACGTCCCTGGTCGCACATATCCCTGGATTTTATTTCTGGCCTTCCCCCTTCAGATGGGTTCACTACCATATTGGTGGTAGTGAACCGCTTCTCTAAGGCGGCCCACTTAATTCCCCTTCCCAAACTTCCCTCGGCCCAAGAGACGGCTGACCTGGTGGTGCAGCACGTCTTTCGGGTCCACAGGCTTCCAGTGGATATTGTGTCCGACCGGGGCCCTCAGTTCGCCTCCAGGTTCTGGAGGGTGTTTACCTCCGGCCTCGGCGCCTCCGTCAGCCTGTCGTCTGGGTTTCGTCCGCAGTCGAACGGGCAGACGGAGCGCGTCAACCAGGATCTGGAGGGTGTCCTGAGGTGCTACGTTGTCGGTTGTCCGGCGACGTGGAGTAGGAGGTTGGCCTGGGCAGAGTATGCGCATAATACCCTCCTCTCCTCCTCTACTGGTATGTCTCCCTTTCAGTGTCAATATGGTTTTCAACCTCCTCTTTTCCCCGAACAGGAACGGGAGGCTGAGGTGCCATCGGCCCAGGCGCATGTGGCTCGCTGTCACAGGACGTGGAACCAGGTTCGAACAGCGCTACAGAAGGCCTCTGTTAAGGCTCAGCGGCAGGCTAACGGCAAGCGCCGACCGGCTCCGGTTTTCCGTCCTGGGTAGCTGGTTTGGCTTTCCACCCGTGATCTCTCTCTCCGGGTGGAGTCCAGGAAGCTGGCTCCTCGCTTCATAGGGCCATTTGGTTCATCGGGTGAACCCTGTGGCTTACAGGTTGCTGCCTCCAGCTTCCATGCGGGTTCATCCGACGTTTCATGTGTCCCTGTTGAAGCCATTCCTCTCATCGTCCTTGTCCCCGCCACTTCCTGCGGTTCCTCTGCCTCGCATCCTTCATGGTCAAACTGTCTTCTACACGGTGCGGATGGAGGATCCTGGGTTGTAGGCGGAGGGGTAGGGGGTTTCAGTTCTTGGTGGATTGGGAGGGGTATGGGGTAGAAGAGCGTTCTTGGGTGCCTCAAAGGGATATCTTAGATCCCAGCCTGATCGACGATTTCCGGCGGCTGCATCCTGAGGCCCCTAGGTGAACGTCGGCTGCCGTTCGTCGGGGGGAGGTACTGTAACGTTCTGGGTTCTCTGGCCTGGTTAGGCCTGAGAATCCTGCCACCATTCTTACGTTTGTCACTTGCTCTCTGTAATTGCCACTGATTGACTGTCACCTATGATTCGCTGTCACTATGTGGTGCGTGTGGAATGTTGGGAATGCAGACTTTAAATAACTCCTGTTCTCTTCTGTCCCTTGTCGGATCTTCACTCTCTCTCAGAACCAGTACGCGGCGGTACCTAGGACAAGTGCTGCTGTTACTTGTACCCCTGTATTCTATTATTTCGTTTTTCTTGTTTTTGCTTACTCTCTCAGTTGACGCCCGCCGTCTTTCTTCTTTACCTGGCTGCTCTAGTGCATTCCTGAATAAAGAGGATAGACGTATTGTGAAGAGCAAAACCTACTCTCCGTCTCCTTATTGCCACCACTATTGGAACTCCACTCTCTTACCTGGCACCGTCGTAACAAGATAGTAGTATAGACATAGTAGCATAGTACATAGTAGGTAGTAGTATAGACATAGTTACATAGTAGATAGTAGTATGGACATAGTAGCCTAGTTACATAGTAGTTAGTAGTATAGACATAGTAGCATAGTTAGTACATAGTAGTATAGACATAGTAGCATAGTAGATAATAGTATAGATATAGTGCATAGTAGTGTAGATATAGTAGCATAGTACATAGTAGACTAGATACTGTAGTAGTATAGACATAGTACATACTAGTAGACAGTAGTATAGACATAGTAGCATAGTACACAGTAGATAGTAGTATAGACATAGTAGTATAATACATTGTAGTGTAGGCATTGTAGTATAGACATTAGCGGTGTAACTGCACACGTATGCGTACCGAACCATTTCAGTATGGGACCTTCAGTTCAGCACATGCTGTGTACTATACTAATACAACTTTAACCACTAATGCAATGCACATCCGGAACTGGCACGTTCTTCAGCTTGATGAAAGTGACGTTGCGTGTCTCCTATCCGTCATGCAGCGCATGCAGGCCAACACCCACTGGGGACAGTTTTTTTCACAATCTAATAAGAATTCATCTTTTTAAATTATTCATTTGAATATAGAATATTTGTTGACAGCCCTACTTAACAGTAACTGCACACTACATCACCCCTGAGTGAAACATGGAAAGCCAAACTTTCCCCCACTGTACCGGAAATGCACCGTACCAAACCGCAACTTCAAAGCCGAGGTATGTACCGAATGTTGTTTTTGTACCGTTACACCCATAATAGATATAGTAGCATAGTACATAGTAGTATAGGCATAGTAGCATAGTACATAGTAGTACAGTACATAGTAGTATAGACATAGTACCATAGTATAATAGGCATAGTAGCATAATAGATACTGTAGTAGTATAGACATACTGTAGTAGCATAGTACATAGTAGTGTAGAAGGGTGGATTATCCCTGCTTGTGGGAGTAGTAGTACACAGACACTGGGTAGTAGGATACTATAGTATTGGACCTATATGTACCCCCGTCTTTGGCCCGGAATGTCGTTCTGGAGGGCTTGCAGCTGGAGTGGATGGGGCCCAGGATTTACTAACCTGGGGACTGGTACTCTGGTCTCCCTCGCCTTCCAAGGCAGTCAGCAGTAGCTCCCCACACACCCTCACTTCCCCCAGTACCTCCGACAGCCCTCCCACACCCAGTGACTGTCAGTTCAATAGTATTATTGGGCTTCCCTGTAAGCAGTACCCTTCCTTGACCACTTGTATAGACCCTTCAAATGCTATTCTGTGAATGGGGTGTAAGGGTTAAATAATTATGCAGTCACAATATTTACCCAGGGGTTAGAATAGCAAATGGAAAACGGATGAAACAGACACACACAATGATCCCGATCAAGTCTTTTTACAGAAGCCTGGGCATGTTATCTATTACAATTAACACTGTCCTTTATTCATAATTGGCACCGGGTGCCCTCACTGTTATAATGTAGGGGAAGCTCTTCCCACCAGAGGCACCGCATGCTCAATACATTAAAACACCCCGCTTGTACTAGGGGAACCCAGGCATGAAGTAGAGAAACATTTGGGAATTCAAATAACCAAATAATCAAATAATCAATAACAAAATAAAACCAAGTAAATGTGGGCCCACGTTACCAAAAGAAAACCTAACCTAAGCCGGCTTAAATTGTTCGGGGTACCCCTTAGACACTGGTTGTTAGCGTTCACTTGAATGGACGTTGCTGTTGATACACGTGGTATCGTTAGTACTTAGCCAAGATGGCGGACCCACCCTTGTCACCACTCGTCCAGGTGACAAGATGGCGTCGGCGATCCCGCGAGCACAGCCAGCAGGCTGGGCGAACAGCATAGGCAGTGGTTAGCTGGAGGAGCGTGCTGGATGGTGTCCTCTGCTGGTGGGAAGAGGCGTCCTCTGTACCGTCTGGGAGACGTCCACCGCTGGCTGTTGCTGGCTTGCTGCTGTCGCGCGAGCTAATACTGTTGCTACCCTAAACACAGCTAAACTTCGGGTCTCGACGCACCCTCCTGCTATATCCGTTGTGCTACTAACGCAACGTGGCTGGCTATACCACCGGTTCTTCAGCGCCGCGCGCCCGGTAGTCTACTCAAGCCAGACGGAGCCGCTAGCAGCATACTAATACACCGCACACAGTAACTACTATAACCCGCTAACGTTAGACGTTAGTCTCGTTAACTCTAGACGTTAGTCCTTCGGTTCTGTATCTCTTACTCACACACTATCGCTGATACTTCTAGGATAACCCGTCACTAGCAAGTACTTCTCATCACCCGTTGCTCGTTCCAACGGGGCTCTCTTCTTATCACCCGTCGCTCGTTCCGAAGGGGCTCTCCAACAACGGGGGCTCGTTTTAGCACCCGCCCACTGTAACTGCGACTGATCACGGTCAAGTCCAATGCCGAAGAGAGCTTCCTGCTCCCTTTGCCTCCAGGTAACTCCCTCTTCCTCGTTGCTTGCTTCTCTCCACCGCTCCACCTGCCACCACTGCCACTCTGCCCCCTGCTGGCAACCTCCACTGGTCCCACTCAAGGACCGCTCCAGAAAGGGAAAAAGGGCTCAATGTTATTGTTAGTAATCCATACTGCAGCCGGAGAAGAGTAGCACCTCACCTCGTCGTTAGACTGGGTGAGCTATCCAAAGGAACACTGTTAGGCTATCCAAAGGAACACTGTTAATCACACGTTATACACACACAGGGAAAGTAACAATTGGTTAGCACTACTGAATACTTTGTAGAATATTTAGGCTGCTACAGTAGTATAGATTGATAGATAAATATGATTCCCCAAGGGGATCAATAAAGAAATTATCTTATCTTATCGTAGACATAGTAGCATAGTTAGTACATAGTAGTATAGACATAGTATAATAATGCAGGACTTTTTAGAAGTCTTTATTCAGCATGCAACGACACACTTGCGATGGGCGGCACACACACACAGGAACACACACACACATGCATTGTTTTTTGGGTCGCCGATGCGGGCAGACGGACGGACGGACAGACAGACAGACAGACAGACAGACAGACAAACAGACAGACAGACAGACAGACAGACAGACAGACAGACAGACAGACAGACAGACAGACAGACAGGACAGACAGACAGACAGACAGACAGACAGACAGACAGACAGACAGACAGACAGACAGACAGACAGACAGACAGACAGACAGACAGACAGACAGACAGACAGACAGACAGACAGACAGACAGACAGACAGACAGACAGACAGATAGCAACCCCCCCCCCTCGCAGCGCTTCATGCGTGAGGGTGTAATGATTGATGATCCAATTATGCTGGCTCTGATTTCTGGCTTCTCCCTCCTACAATTTGCTGGCGTGAACTTTGAAGGTGTATCATTATACTTACATGTTTTGTATGCAAAACTTTTTTCTTTTTTTCCGCAGAGATCAGATACATGTAGGTTAGCGAAGAGTAGGATATTACCATGGAGATGTTGTGAAATAAATGTACAACCTTCTCTATAACAAAACAGCCCCGCTTGGTATTGCAATTTGTTTACATGTTTTGTGTTGGTCTGATGTGTGGGTTGGAGTGTGGATAGGGGGGAGGAGTTGCTATTGCTGGCCACACCTCAGGCTCTGCCAAGAGAGGTATGGAGAAATTCCCAGTATAATAACTCCAACTCATACATTAGACCAAAACAAAACATGTAAACAAAGTACAATACCAAGCTGGGCTCTAGAGGTCGTTGTTTGATATATCCCCCCCCCCAAATGATATGAGGCATGTTATAACTTATAAATTAAAAGAGTTGTTTCCAATTCCAGTCATGTGAAAAACGCTGCCACTCCAATTGCCTGCAACAAATGTGTTGGTGCATCACTGTCTTATGTGTGCAATTGTTGGGCAGGTTGCACTTTCAAAATGCCCCATATTATGCATTTTAATATCAAACTAACGACAAGATACAGAAATATATATTCTAATATCAAACAGAAACCATTCCCAGGAAGAGGGGAGGGGGCGTTATTTTTTTCCGTAGCCGCATTTTGCGGAGACGCTCTCTGATTGGCCATTGACATTTCTGGTGCGCCCAATCGTGTACACCGGTTAAGCTTAGGCACTCTTTCGAAGTTGGTTAAGGTTAGAGTTTGTCTTAGAGCAGGGCGATAGAACACCAGCCCTGATTCCAAACTCTAACCTTAACCAACTTCGAAAGAGTCGCCTAAGCTTAACCAGTGATAAACTAGGCGTTAGGTAGTTTGCTGCTGTTCGACGCGGAAATGGGCAAAGACACAGCTCGTCACGCGATTGGGCGCACATGTCAGTGGCCAATCAGAGAGCGTCAGTCAGTGGCCAATCAGAGAACGTATCCGCAAAATGCGGCTACGGAAAAACATTACGCAGGAGGGGGGGGGGGGCACTTTGAATGACTGTGAAGATCTCAGAGCAAAAGACCAAGGTTGATTGTGACTGTGCAGGCTTCCTCACTAGAGCCACTGTGTTTGTGACTGCACAGGCTTCCTCACTCCACTCCCCAACACATTCCTTATCTGCGCTATGCTTGTAGAAGACAGCTTTGAGAAGTTTCAGAGGAAAGTGGGGCAGGTAGGCTTACAAAGACCCATCCCTTTCTTTATATAGTACACAGCCTGTCCAGAATATAGATCGGGTTGCATTGTGGTATCTCTGCGCTGCCACGACACTCTGTCCTTGAGGGGGGGGAGAGCGAGAGAGAGAGAGAGAGAGAGAGAGAGAGAGAGAGAGAGAGAGAGAGAGAGAGAGAGAGAGAGAGAGATGGCAAGAGTATCTCTTCCACAGAGCAGGGGGGGGGGGGGGGGCTTTTGGGAAACGTGCTCCATCCTTGAAGCTAAAAGCATCAGTGACGCTTCTGATATCATCATCGATTGCCCACAGGCATGGAAACTGAATAGCGACAGTGGCGCAGAGGGCCCCACCAGACAACCTAAAACCATGTCCTTGAAATATTATTTTCCTTCTGGAACCGTAGACGACTTGGACATTCATGATATGCAGCCCTTTCCCCGCAATAAGAACCTATCCGATCATTTGACGTTGGTTTAGAACTGGGCTTCTCAACTATTTAATTTGTGACCCGTAAAAACAGAGGCATGCCACCACAACCACCACTACTACTACTACTACCACCACCACCACCACTACAACTACCACCACTACTACATCTAATCGTGTGTTGTCATGTTTGTTTATGTGTTTGTTTTAAAAAAAAAAAAAAAAAAAAAAAAAACTACCACCACTACTACTACTACTACTACTACCACTTCTACTGCTACTACTACCACCACCACCACCACTACTGCTACCACCACCACCGTTTCTACTGCTACTACTACCACAACCACCACCACTACTACTACTACCACCACCGCTTCTACTGCTACTACTACCACCACCACTGCTTCTACTGCTACTACTACCATCACCACCACCACTACTACTACCACCACCACCACTACTACTACTACTACTACTACTACTACTACCACCACCACCACCACTACTACTACCACCACCACCACCACCACCACCACCACTACTACTACTGCTACTACTACTACTACCACCACCACCACTACTACTAACACCACCACCACTACTACTACTACTAGCACCACCACTACTACCACCACCACTACTACCACCACCATCACCACCACCACCACCACTACTACTACTATTACCACCACCACCACCACTACCACTACTACTACCACCATCACCACCACTACTACTACTATTACCACCACCACCACCACTACTACCACCACCACCACTACTACTACTACTACCACCACCAAAACTACTACTACTACTACTACTACTACTACTACTACTACTACTACTACTACTACTACTACGACAACTACTACTACTACCATCACCACCAACACACCACTACTACTACTACTACTACTACTACTACTACTACTACTACTACTACTACTACTACTACTACTACTACTACTACTACTACTACTACTACTACTACTACTACTACTACTACTACTACTACCACCACCACTAATACCACCACCACCACTACTATGGCAAGCCGTTTTAACATTTATTCCCATTTTCTAGCTAGCTGGGTACCTAGCTAGCTCATTCACAAGGACAATTTTGCGAATGAACTAGCTGGGTACCCAACTAGCTCATTCGCAAAGATGACCTAGCTAGCTGGGTACCCAGCTAGTTCATTCACAAAGACACATTCGCGAATGAGCTAGCTCACTACCTAGGTTGCAGATATGTCTTTGCGAATGAGCTAGCTGGGTACCCAGCTAGCTAGGTTGTCCTTGCGAATCAACTAGCTGGGTAGCTAGCTAGCTCATTCGCAAGGACCATTTTGGGAATGAGCTAGTTGGTTAACCAGCTAGCTGATGGTGTTTGGGGGCGGAGGGTGTTTGGGGGTGGAACGGAGGGCTGTTTTGGGGCGGAGCAGAGGGTGTTTGGGGGTGGAGGGTGGTTCTGTCAGCTCATTGGTTGACAGAAATGACCAGGTTTGTAAACAAAAATGATATTTATTAACATAAAGGAAGCACAATATGGTAACTCAAGGGTGAGCCAAGGCTTAATGTGTCACAGCAGCACAAACATTCCCCACATTTAACATTCACAAACACTGCATAACGTTAAATGAATGTTATGATGTTATGTTATTATGATGTTATGATGTTATGATGAATTGAAAATGGGGGACCCTGATGTAAACAAGACGAAAGTCTTTCTCTGGTCTGCATCCCCTTAACAATTGTATGTATTGAGCTGTACTGTACTGTACCCATTCTGCAATCTGTTAATAAACTTTTCAATCAATCAATCAATCAATCAATCAATCAATCAATCAATCAATCAAGTCATTGAAATGCAAATACCAGCATCTGCGTCATGTACCACGCCCCTAGACGTCCGCCCCCAGACGTTGCTACTCATCTCAGCTAGTTCATTCGCAGGTTGCGAATGAACTAGCTGGGTACCCAACTAGTTCATTCGCAGGTTGCGAATGAACTAGCTGGGTACCCAACTAGCTCATTCGCAAAGATGACCTAGCTAGCTGGGTACCCAGCTAGCTAATGTGTCTTTGCGAATGAACTAGCTGGGTACCTAGCTAGTTCATTCGCAAGGATCATTTTGCGAATGAACTAGCTGGGTACCCAACTAGTTCATTCGCAAAGATGACCTAGCTAGCTGGGTACCCAGCTAGTTCATTCGCAAGGATCATTTTGCGAATGAGCTAGTTGGGTACCCAACTAGTTCATTCGCAAAGATGACCTAGCTAGCTGGGTACCCAGCTAGTTCATTCGCAAGGATCATTTTGCGAATGAGCTAGTTGGGTACCCAACTAGCTCATTCGCAAAGATGACCTAGCTAGCTGGGTACCTAGCTAGCTCATTCGCAAAGACACATTTGCGAATGAGCTAGCTCACTACCTAGGTTGCAAATGTGTCAGCTAGCTGGGTACCCAGCTAGCTAGGTAGCACGTGTCTTAGCTAGTTAACTAGCCGGCTTTGTCCCATAGGCTTTACACCAAATTTTGCCTCAGCTAGTAGCTAGCTCATTCGCAAAATGGTCCTTGCGAATGAGCTAGCTGGGTACCCAGCTAGCTGACACATTAGCTAGCTGGGTACCCAGCTAGCTCATTCGCAAGGACCATTTTGCGAATGAACTAGCTGGGTACCCAACTAGTTCATTCGCAAAGATGACCTAGCTAGCTGGGTACCCAGCTAGTTCATTCGCAAGGATCATTTTGCGAATGAACTAGCTGGGTACCCAACTAGTTCATTCGCAAAGATGACCTAGCTAGCTGGGTACCCAGCTAGTTCATTCGCAAGGATCATTTTGCGAATGAACTAGCTGGGTACCCAACTAGTTCATTCGCAAAGATGACCTAGCTAGCTGGGTACCCAGCTAGTTCATTCGCAAGGATCATTTTGCGAATGAGCTAGTTGGGTACCCAGCTAGTTCATTCGCAACCTGCGAATGAACTAGTTGGGTACCCAGCTAGTTCATTCGCAACCTGCGAATGAACTAGCTGGGATGAGTAGCAACGTCTGGGGGCGGACGTCTAGGGGCGTGGTACATGACGCAGATGCTGGTATTTGCATTTCAATGACAGAGCGCATTTGATTGGGTCATTCTGAAGTCTGGGGGCGGGGCGGACAGCGGCCGTGGTTCAAGTTTGCAGTTCCGTTCAAATATAGTTGCGTCTCAAGATTCAACGTTACAGTAGTATAGTAGAGAAATGGCTGAAGTTGTTAGAATGTATGGCAATCTGTCTGACAAGGATATGCGAGATTTGTTGATAGAAAACGGAGAATTGAAAATGATTTGAGAGAATATACTTTATTAATCACCAAATGGGGAAATTGATTGCCACCAGACGTATGTAACATACAACACAAACAAAAAAAATATTATAATAGAATACGGCAAAGTGCTTCCAGACAACACATATGGATTAAAGAAATTAAATAACACACTATATATATTCTCAATGGCTTTCTTGCAGGGATGTACAGAAGATTCATTTGAGATGGCAGCGATCTGCCGATACTGTAGAATATTAATACAATAATAACTAACTACTACACAATTAGTATGTACGTTTATTATCTTTGTATTGCATGTTCTTTGCATGTTTTGTGTTCACATCAACCTGCAAAGGGACTAGATGGAAACCGTTTATACAGTAACCATCCACTTAACGTTTTATATTCACTAGGGATGCTCGATATTGGCTTTTTTACCGATACCGATATTCCGATATTGTCCAACTCTTAATTTCGATACCGATATCAACCGATACCGATATATGCAGGGTTTCCCCCCAAAAAACGGAATAATTTCAGGTAATTAATAATTTCACTGGATGCATTCAAAAGGCTTTCTAAATGTAAGCATTATCTGTGCAAAATATGATAATTAAAAAAGTAAAAATTAACATTACATATCTCTTGTTGTTGAATTAAACCAACATGCATACTTTTGACAATAAATCAAATAAGAATTGGTTCTTACTTGCTTGCCTGGGTAAATAAAGGTTAAATAAATGTAAAAAAAAAAAAAAAAAAATTTACCGATACCGATATCACATTTTACTGCCGATATCGGCCGATAATATCGGACATCCCTAATATTCACCATAGTGACTTACCGTTTTTAATAATACAGTAACCAGGTTACCATCCAGTGACTTACTACTTTATACAGTAACCACCCAAGTGTGTTAAAGTTTGTAGATGGAAATGAGTTTATAGCTACAATCTGGCATGTTTACATATAAATGTTTATTAAATAAATAAATTTAGTTGAATTTACAGATTAGTGTGATTGAGGTCTGCTCCACAAGCAGAACTGGACTGGAATCAAGAGTATTAATTTATATTTACAGCATATATAACCATAATAATTCTATATACCTACTTATACACCTGCATATAACCCATATAACTATGTATGATAGCAGTGTACAGTGGGGGAAATAATTATTGAACACATCAACATTTTGTTCAGTAAATGTATTTCCAATGAGCGTATTCAAGCGAAATTTGCACCAGACTTTTGTATTTGAATAAAAAATTTACACATGGTCCAAAGATGTTTATTAAAACATAACAAACAAACATTATGCCACATCAATGTGGAACGCCCTACCCACAGCTGTAAAGGAATGTGAATCACTACCCACTTTCAAAACCACTCTCAAGGAGAACCTACTGGAGGCGGCAATTCGAAACTGGCCTCTGTAAATGTCCTAATAGTCCAGTCATTATATGAAAAAACCTAGGACAAATTGCAACAGTAGCAAACTCAACTGATTTTGTATCCTCATTATGTCCTTAGTGAGGGAAAAAAACTCCCAAGGAATCCCATCATGGGAAAGTTTTGAAAACGACCTATATATGTTCATATCGATTATAACAGTGGTGAAAATTTTACTTTTAGATATCACTATAAAAACTCACAAGCTGATTACACACACAAAGACAAGAAAAAAAGTCAATCACAACTTCATTGAATTATTCTGTTTACTCATGCAAATCACACATTATCTTATTTGATATGCACCAATTAGCATACACGCTAGAACTAATCAAAACATTTGATAAAGAAATTTTTTTCTTCTTGGAATATTAGTAGATAGGCTCTGTGGAGCTCAGTCCACGAGGATGGGGCTCAAGGGTTTATGTCCGTGGGGATAGGTCCATGGAGATGGGGGTTTTTATAATAGGCGGAAACTACATATTTGTACAGCATGCAAAACACTACATGATTCTTGCACAAAACTACATGGGCTTAACATAAATTTGGTATGTCTGTATAGGGGAGGCTTGTAGGTACCCATGTAACCCATTTCATTAACATATATTGAGGTAGAAGGCCAAGGGACCATTTGAAAAATGGTGATGGCCATATTTCCCTCCCCAAAAGAAATCATCTTAACTTTGAATAATTAGGTATGTAGCCCCCTTTCCAATGAGGTAACATGACATGGTTGGTCTCATTGGAAACCCGAGGTTGTCTAGAATCAAATGGTATCTTTACTTTTGAGCTACCTCAAAATTTGAACGCGTCACAATCACTGAAAGACAGTGTCGTCAGTGATCCTGCCAGCAATCAAGTACATTGAAAAAAAACACATTTCCCATGATGGGATTCCTTGGGACTTTTTTTCTCTCACTAAAGACATATTGAGGGAGTTTGCTAATGTTGCAATTTGTCCTAGGTTTAGCCTAATTCTGGCCTATAATGACTGGACTATAGGGGTAACAAAACATTGAAAAAAAACACATTTCCCATGATGGGATTCCTTGGGACTTTTTTTCTCTCACTAAAGACATATTGAGGATACAAAATCAGTTGAGTTTGCTAATGTTGCAATTTGTCCTAGGTTTAGCCTAATTCTGGCCTATAATGACTGGACTATAACCCAACCCCCTCCAATGAACAGTTACCCCCCCCCCCCCCCCCGCCCCACCTACTCAACCCCCACCTCCTCCAATGTACAGTTTCTTCCCCCTCAAATGTATATACTCTCCAATGTATATAATGTCATGTGGGGGGCATGTATCGCAGTTCTATGGCCCTCTTCTCCAATTCTGCTTCAACCATTTTTAGTTCCACCATCTTTTCTCTGGCGCTTCCTGAGGGTGTTGGATTTTGTGATGAGCTGGGCCAGGACCAGGACCCAGCCTTCCCGTAGGCGAGGAAGCCGTTATCTCTTGCTTCAACAGACAGAAAGTCCCCAAACTGTTGAGTAATCACATCACCTGAGACAAACAGAAATACATAATTTAGGTGCATCAGTCAGATACTTTTCATATCAAGAAGCACATTTTCATATCAAGAAACACATTTTATGATAATAAAATGTGCTGAAAACCCCCAGCCCTGCACAATGGTGCGGCCCCTGTTGAGGTCCCTGCTGCGATTGAAGATTTATATGACTCATTTAATTTATTAGGACAATGTTGTCTACTAACTTGGCCAGTGAGTCATCTAGTCTTTATATATGTCTATGGAGGAGACAGTGGCAACATTGTGCTCAGTACTCAGTGAATATGCTCATCGCCTCACAGTGCAGCTCAGGCTGTGTGCTGATTTCCCCGGAACATGTCTATGGGCTGGTGGGACAGCAGGCAGAACCAGGACTCGGTCAGAACCAACAGGTCCTCCGTCTGCTGCTCTGGCTTAAACACAGTACGGCACAGTTTACTACAGGCACTTAAGCATTCTTACTCTCACAACAATAATAAATATATTAAATATTAAATTGAATACGAGTTTTCAGACAAATAAGCAGGATTTCACATTTGATTATAGGACCATGTCTTACCCAAGGTACACAACAAACAAACTAGGCTCATATTGTTTAACGCTTCATCTCCCCTTTAAGGCCAAAACATGTAAAAAAAATAATAATAATTTTTTATATCGGCCCAATCTTGATATCGGACCGATACCGATGTGTAAAGAAATGGCCATATCGGCCGATATTATATCAGCGGCCGATATATCTTGCATCACTACATGTGCCCAAAACACTGAGCTCAGGCCTTCTCGTGTCGCTGCGCCCCAAGCCACCACGACACGCACACACACCTGTAGAGACATCAGTTGTGAGATGGACAGGTTCGAAACTCAATTCTAAGAAATAAATCAACAGTTCTGGCTTTCCAGATTAATTTATAGATGAGGGAAAGTCAGTAAGTAAGAAAAATGAGGTGGCAGAAAGATTCAACAGATTCTTTGTTAATGTAAACTGGCAGAGGAGATAACCCCGCCACAAGGGGGAGGTGTTTCTAATTATTTTATATAACGAAACACAAGTACCATCTTCTTGAGAAAAACGGATAAAAATGAAATTATGGATACTGTGAACAAACTCAACTGGAAACCTCATATCAAATATGTCAGGACTAAATTGGCACGGAGTGTTGGTGTTTTATGCAAGATAAGGCACATTCTAAACCAAAAAACACTGTATACACTGTACTGTACACTCTTCCTATGGTATATGACTATATGAGCTACTGTGCGGAGGTGTGGGGTAATACCTACAAAAGCACTCTACAGCCAATATGCACCATGCAAAAAAAGCAATAAGAATAATCAACAATGTAGGATATTATGAACACACTAATAACTTATTTATAAAGCTACAAGCATTGAAATGTATGGATCTAGTGGATTTAAAAACTGCCCTCATTGTATACAAAGCCAGATACAAACTAATCCCAGGCAACATTCAAAAATGGTTCAGAGACAGGGAAGGAGAATATAACTTAAGAGGGAGAGGGAATCTTAAACAACAAATGGTACACACTACGCTGAAAAGCATGTGCATATCGGTGTGTGGAGTGAAGTTGTGGAATAATTTACCTGAATACATCAAACTGAGTAAACATGTAGCACAATTTAAAAAGCAGCTAAAAAAAACACACATTAGAGAAATACAGAAATGAGTAATGAGGATAAACAAAGTTATGTTATATTGTGTTATGTAGTGCTGTACTATATTCACTGCTGTCAAGTGAATCAATTTTATTTGATTTTTCTCTTTTAAATACCGGTATAAGTAAAAGTATATTCTATATTGTAATATACTAAATTAGGGCTGGGCGATATAACGATAAATATCGCGATATATTTTAATAATCGATATCGAATATCAAAATAAAAAAAAAATCGAAAAATCTTTTTTTTCCTTTTTTACCTGCAACAGGGCAGTTTTAAAACCAGAGACAGTGGACAGACTTGTCTTTCTTGCCTGCAACTTAAAGTAATGGCTTTGCTTGTCCAAATGACAATACTGACCAAATTCAGATTTATTTCTCTCTTGTCCATTTATTTTGTTTGCTTTCTAATTTAAAATACATTTTGAAACCATCTGTACACAGTAGGCTATGTGTGCTAGCAGAACTAGACTCCAGTCACGAGTCACAGTGCAGTGGTTTGTCCACCAAAAAAGCGCCAAAAGATCGAAAATAAACTAGCAGAGCCAGAACAGTTCAACTCCTCTGGAGCCACAGCCAGCAGAGAAGCCGGTTTACTTTAGCTTTTAAACCAGCTGCAGCCTGAGAACTGGAGTGTGAGGGGATGTAACACTGAAGATGGCGGCAATGACAAAGAATTTCTGCAAAATAAACAAACATCTGTTGTTAAAAAAAAAAAAAAAAAAGGGTTTTTTTTTATACTTATAACAATTCGATAATTATCGATATCGAGAAATAAAATAAAATTATCATATCGTTATCGCGATATGATTTTTTTCCATATCGCCCAGCCCTATACTAAATTATGTTATATCTAGTCAAATTAATGGAAGAACAAACATAAATGTAAGGGGGTAGGGATCAATAAGCTTAGCTTCCCTCTACTCCTTTTTTGGACATGTCTGCTAACCAAACACATTGCTCTTGACCTTTTGTTTATAATTCCATGTAATAAAAACGGAGCTCAACGCATGCATTTTGTAGATCATTGGCTAAATGATTATCCAGTTTGACTATCGTCTACTACGAGCCACCGTACCTGTAGTACTACTGCTTACAAACTGCCTCGCTACTGTGAACCTGCTCTTGTCGTCACGTCACAACTAGATGTTAAATAAACTAGTCTAGATGGAAATAGGGGTCCACGCGCACCCCCCGGAACTTTTTATGCCACCTGATTTTTCTTAATCCTTAAAGTGTCTACTTTCAGAATCTGCCAGGTGCCAAGCTGAAATAATGTCCGAAAGGCTCCATTTTTAACCCTTTATTGCACCTAACCCAAAACCGAAACATTAAAATGTGATGTAGCAAGAGGCATAACCTTTGAAGTAAACAACATGGAGACAAATTAATACATTTGTCCATACAATTCTGACCGTAGGAATTCAATGGGATGGTTATTTTTGACATGACAACATTTTGACTGTATTTCTGGACAAAAAATACAATACAATACGCATAGAGTGAATATTTGGTGACAATAATTTTTTTTTTCAATCCTCCAAGTGTTTATTTTGAGATTATATTGGGTACCAAGCTGAAATAATGTCTCAAAGGCTAGTTTGAACCCTTTATAGCACCTAACCCAAATTTTTTAAAATGAAAATATAATGTAGAAGAGGCATAACTTTTGAGGTAGACGACTTACAGAGCGAAAATACATTTTCCCACACAATTTTGATCCTAGGAATTCAAGGGGATGGTTATTGTTGACATTTGACAACATTTTGACTGTATTTCTGGACAAAAACAGCAAGAAATGACCAAACGTGTGTATGACCAACTACCTTTTCATTTTTTAAAGCACATAGTGAATATTCTAGAGTTGAACCTTATATACAGCTCAAGCATTACTGTAGATGAAGCAGTTAAATGTGCGTACAAACTTGGAACATCTGATTAACTACAAGAAGCAGCACTCACCCTCAATTCTCACATTATAAAGGCATTCAAAGAGTCAAAGGAGCTACCATGGCCCCCAACTGCACACAAGCTGGATGCTGTGAAAATGGATGAACTGCTCCCAGAGCATCTTGTACCATTTCTGAGCTCAGTGGTGACTGGGACACTTGATGAAGAAAAGTGTGAGAAGACGCAGAGGCTGGTCTATTCGATTACACAAGATGTGTGTCGAGTAGGGCTGCACGATTAATCGATTTTTTATCGAAATCGCAATTTGTAATGATGCAATTATCAAATCGCCTGCAATTAAAAAAAAATTAAATAAATAAGATTTTAACCAGGAAGTCCCATTGAGAGACAAGATCTCCTTTGCAAGGGAGACCTGGCCAAGATGACAGCAATAACATTTGCAATACATCACACAGCAATAAAAATTTGCGATACATCACACAAGAACATAATAAATGTGCATGTATACAATATACAATACATCACATGTAAACACAAAAACAAAGCAGAATAGTCTACATGATAGTAAAAGTGTATAATACAGGGTAATACAGTAATTTTGCAGTTGGGACCCGACTACAGAAAGCAGCAACATTCTTCTTGTAGGAAGTTATGTAATACAGATTTAAATTCACCAAGAGAGACTGGGGTGTAAGTGGATAATGGTCCTGTAGCCCATTCCATGCCCAAGGTGCGAAGCTTGAGAAAGCTGTTCCTAGCTAACCCTGCTCAAGTCAGAGAAAACATCTGAGCCGAGTAAGGAAAGGGTGGGGGGGGGGGCATCTCTCTCTACTGGTTCAATTAATGTAGAAAAACGTTGCACTATAAAAACGAACTGGATAGTTGATAATAAACATTTAACTTCATTAGCTGAAGTATTCTAAAATAATTTAAGCAATTCTCCTTTTCTGTGTGTGTGTGCACGTGTCTCATATCTCATTTGATAGTATTTACTGAGGATTGCCAGATAATGTTGATATTTAAACACAAAAAAAATTATAATACAAAATATACATGATCATGCAACATAAAAAAAATTGTTGTAGGAACAGTTTGGGAGAGGGAGGTAAGGGGTTTTAGATTGTGTGTTGTGAAGTTTACTTCAGAGAGGGAGAGTAAAGTACAGGGAAAAAAAGGTACCGTTGGGTACCGTACCGGTATCGATTCCCAGGTAAAAAGAAAAATGTTCAGACTCTGTGTCCCGAACAGACCCACCGCGTAGGCCAGATGCAAGCCGCATTTTACAATAAACCTCTGTGGGGCTGCTTAAAAAAAATTATAATCGCAATCGCAATATCTGTCCGAAAAATCGCAATTAGATTATTTCCCAAAATCGTGCAGCCCTAGTGTCGAGCAGCAACTAACAGCAAGTGAAGTGAAACTCCAAAAGCACATCCTCCTGTGTGCCACACTTCGGCACCTCTATCGAAGCAAACAGGTGAGTGATCAACTAACTTATTGCTTATGAGGTCCTACATTGTCATTGCTCAACTATGCTTCATACAGGTATTTGATATTGATACAAAAAAACATTTGTTTATCTTATTCTTTACAGCTCACAACCATCCTTTCACGACTAGGACACTCGGAGACATACGACTTCAGTATGGAACTTGAGACAGCCATGGCCAATGCTTTTGATGAGATGTCCACCAACATGACCCCTGAAATCACCACTGGCGAGGGAAACACTGTTTTTCACAGCGAGTGGGACAACCTGAACAGAATCACCACCAACGTTCATGGTTCAAATGTGGTAAACAGCGCCGGGGGAATCATGATTCAAGAAGTGAAGGAGAGCCATGTGAGCACCAAGAAAAGGACCCTTCCTCTCTATGACAGGTCATCCAAGATGAGAAGCCTTAAGATCACGCCTCCCGAGACGCTGCCAGAGCTGGCATTCAAAAGAGTTGGCCCCAAATTCCCCAAGAATGCCAACTTTACCCCTGCTGCTGAGGAATTACTGGGCCCCGACTACTGTAGCACACTGCTGGGATTCTACGACTTTACTGGGGAGGACTGTATCAGCGCTTTTAAAGGCAAATGCAAGGTGAATCCCCTGAAGAAGCTGGAAAAGACTCGTAAACTCCACAAAGCTTTCAGGCAGCTTGGTGCAGACTGGATGGTCACTGATGAGCTTCAAGAGGAGATGGAGAGCTTCACATGCATTATGTATGGCCAAGCACGGATGACATCAGTTGACACAGTACGGGTGAAAATGATGAGAAAGATGGTCGGCGCTGACAAAGTCCTGGACTCCAAGTCAAAAGTAGACCTGGAACGCCTGCCAAGGTCCGTCTCATTCCACATGTCCAGCGAGCCTTCTATAAGAGAGCAGACAAGGCAATAATCAAGAGCCCAAAACCACATGATCCAGGCATGGGCTGGGAGAAGACAGGAGAAGAGGAGGTGTTGGAACCGGTCTGGGCAATTGGACCCATCCTCCCTCCTTCTCTTGTTGAGGTACTGGCTCAGAGAGCAGAGTCAGAAGAGCATGCAGCCCTTGACAAGGTGACCGATTACGCCAACAATAACTTTGTCTGTGGGTAAAGTGGATGGAGAGTACGAGCATGAGGATGAAGAGCTGGAGATGGAAGAAATTGAATTAGAAGATCTCTTCAGTGACGATGAGGATGAGTAGTTTAGGTCAGCAAGTTGGTAGTGACATGAAAAGGTAAATGTATTGGTTGTCTACTTCAAAAGTTATGACTCTTCTACATTATATTTTCATTTTTAGATTTTTGGGTTAGGTGCTATAAAGGGTTAAAACTAGCCTTTGGGACATTATTTGAGCTTGGTACCCAATATAATTTCCAAATAAACAGTTGGAGGATTGAAAAAAAAACTGATTGTCAATATATTCACTATGCGTTTGAAAAATAAAAATGTAGTTGGTTAGACACGCATTTCTTGCATTTGTTTGCTGTTTTTGTCCAGAAATACAGTCAAAATGTTGTAAAATGTCAAAAAAATAACCATTCCATTGAATTCCTAGGGTCAGAATTGTATGGGAAAATGCATTCATTTGTCTCTGTATGTTGTTTACTTCAAAGATTATGCCTCTTGAGTCTTGCTACATCAAATTTTAATGTTTCGGTTTTGTGTTAGGTGCAATAAAGGGTTAAAAATTGAGCCTTTCGGACATTATTTCAGCTTGGCACCTGGCAGACTCTGAAAGTAGACACTTTAAGGATTAAGAAAAATCAGGTGGCATAAACATTTCCGGGGGGTGCGCGTGGACCCCTATTTCCATCTAGACTAAACCCACGGTTTGATAAACCCAAGTGTGTTCATTGACCCACACGCAACTGAGGTACATATTAACAGTTTACACATTTGATGGTAGAAATCAGTTTGTTACCCTCATACCAAGATGGCGGCGGTCTCGTGACGTCAGAGTGTCTTCGATTTCAAATAAACTTGAGTAAAAGATAAAAGCATAGCAGATAGACAGTGAGATTTGAGATAGATAGATAGGAGGACACAATGTATTAATGTAACAGCTAATACAATTTAAACTTTGCAAACTCCCATACATGTAACGTTATTATGATAGATAAGCTGTAGCTGTAGCAGAAAACACGAGACTGAGTCGAGTCACCTAAATCGAAATGTTGAAACAGTGCCAAGCCAACACGAACTCAAAAACACTTTAACCTATTGGTAAACAAACGTATTGTTGAAAATATACACTATGACTGCTGTTGTGACATGTTTAAGATCGTATTGACTAGTTTACACACTCACCTTCAAAGTTTCAAACCGCGGCGCTAACGTTAACTTGTTGATCTTAGCTCTGTAAATCGGGATCTTCTTCTCTGCTCCTATTTCCTAAATGTTGTAACAGCGCCACCACAAACTCGCAACAGCGCCACTTGTGGCCAAAAATATGACGATAGACAGACAATTGTTAAGCTGCATACAGTTGAGCGGTGATAGAATGTGATTGGACAAATGGGATTTAGGGGAGGGGGAGGTGACGCAATTCATTAGTCTTTGGGGGAGGGGTGCTTTTAGAAGTGTCTGTCTTTTAGAATTCACAGTTCAAGTGACTACAAACTTTGATTGATTGATTGAACATTTTATTAACAGATTGCAGAATGGGTACAGTACAGTACAGCTCAATACACAATTGTTAAGGGGATGCAGACCAGAGAAAGACGTTTGTCTTGTTTCCATCAGGGTCCCCCATTTTCAATTCATATAGACATTTATGACATACACAACATACATGACATTTATGGCATAGGGACATATAGGTATTTAGTACTGATACATTTGTGACATAAACGGTATTCAAATATACAGTACTGTTACCCCTAGATCCTGACAGAGTATATACATATGATGGGGAGGGGACTGTACATTAGGAGGGGGTGGGTGGGTGGGAGGGCTTGTGGCTTTGATTGATTGATTGATTGAAAACTTTATTAACAGATTGTAGAATGGGTACAATACAGTACAGCTCAATACACACAATTGTTAAGGGGATGCAGACCAGAGAAAGACTTTCGTCTTGTTTACATCAGGGTCCCCCATTTTCAATCCATTTTCACTGTAACTGAGAAGCCGTCGGTCTTGCTGAGTTTGTTATTTGAACCGAAGAGAATGGACTCTGTTTTGCCCATGTGTAATGATAGTTTGTTGTCGGCAAGCCATATGCAGATTTTGCCTAGTTCTGAGCTGAGGGTTTTTTCAACCTGTAACTTGTTCTTGTCAGAGACCAGCAGGGCTGAGTCGTCCGCAAAAAGGAACAAGTTGCAGTCACAAGCTGACGACATGTCATTTGCATAAATTAGGAACAGTAGCAGACCTAGTATGCTTCCTTGTGGAACACCACAGCTTACTGTGAGGGGGGGGGGGGGTAGGGTACCGTTTACCTCCACCATCTGCTCTCTCCCCTCCAGGTAGGATTGCATCCAGCTCACTGATAGACTATCAAAACCAATTGCTTTTAGCTTGTCAATCAGAATGGTGTGATTGACAGTGTCGAAGGCCTTTTGTAGGTCCAGCATGACCATGCCGCAGTATTTGCCCGCGTCCACCTCTTGCTTGATGTGGTCGTTCAAATAGAGAAGGCATGTGTCAGTGGAGTGGGATGTTCTGAAGCCAGATTGGAATTCGTAGATTAGATTTTTATCCGCGAGGTACTTTTCGACCTGTTCGTATACTATTTTTTCCATGACTTTCGAGATGGATGTAAGGATAGAAACAGGGCGCGTTGCCTGGGTCTAATTTGCTGCCCTTTTTGTGCAGGGGTGTTACTCTCGCAATTTTGAAGTCCTTGGGGACGTGTCCCTGTTTTATGGAGAGGTTTATTATGTGTGTGATGACTGGGGTGATGGCGGCTGCTGAGTCTCTGAGGAATTTGGAGGGGATGTTGTCATGGCCAGTGGCCTTGTTCGGTTGGAGGGCGCTCAGTTTTTTGAGTACCTCATCTGTATAGTTACCATTTCCAGTTTGAAATCGTCTTTGTGGACGCCTAGGTTCTTGTAGTATGCTACTATGTGTTCTACCCCATACTGCCCTGAGTGGGAGGGTAGTTTGTTTATCAGTGTTGTGGCTATGTTTGTGAAGAAAGTGTTTAAGTAATTGGCTACATCCAGTTTGTCTGTGATGAGCGTGTTGTCCGTCTTTATGTTTATGTTTGAGAACCTGATTTTAAGTTTTTTACTGCAGCCTAGTTGATTATTGAGTAATTTAAAAAGTTCATGTGGTTTATTTTTGTTTTCCTCAGTTTTGTCATTGATGATTTTTTTTTGCAGTTTTTATCATGGAGTTTATGTCATTTCTTAGTCTGTTTCTTTCTAGTTTGAGTTCAGTCACATGGGCTTGGAGTTCACTGCTTGTGCTTTTGGTAAGCTTTGACTGACTTTTACTTTTACGGTCAGTATTTCAGTGTGCATCCACGGCTCAGCGCAATTTTTTACCCTGGTGGTTCTTAGGGGGGCCATGTTGTTTAGTATTGTTGAGAATTTGGTTTTGAAGCCAAGCCATGTTTCTTCAACCAGTGTACCATTGAGCTCATCTGACCAGTCCAGGCTCTCCAGTTCAAGGTTAAAGGCCTCGCTAGAGTAGGTTTTGAGGTCTCTAGATGTGACTGTTTTGTGACAGCCAGCCTTTTGTTTTAGCTTTTTGCGGGTACAGAATATCATGGCGTTCTATCGCCATGCTCTAAGACAAACTCTAACCGAAAACCAACTTCGAAAGAGTGCCTAAGCAGCAAAAAAAAAAAAGAGAGTGACTGATAGTGCCATCTAGTGGTAAGGTAAAAGTACTGTATTACAACACTCTCACTTAATTTTACAATGGCATTCAAGTCCCTTTAAATAATATTACAACACTCCCACTTAATTTTACAATGGCATTAAGTGCCTTTAAATAATATTACAGCGCCATGCTCTCCTTCATAAAAAGAAACGTCAAGAAAAAATATATTTTAAACAGCAAAAAAAAAAATACTTTTTACAATGCTTTTACTGGAACTCTTTTTCACATTATTTCAGACTTGCTTTGACTAGGCAGCGTTCGGCGTTCACCTGTCAAGCACAAATAACCACTCTATTTTACATGTGAATTACCAAAGTGCCACTTAACCCTTTCACTGCCACACGACAGAAGGTTAACCCAAATTAAACAATTACATTTTTTTTGTATATATATATTGAACAATTAACAATATTCCTGTGAATGCATGAGTACACTGAATGAATACTGAGAGTATTACTGGCATAATAGATCATGTAAATAGAATTCTTACAATTTCTGGATTAATAAACCATCCTCTGACAAGCATGTTCTTGAATAATTTGTGTGTTTTTGAAACTCAATGCCTCTTATCACCTCTGTGGGGGGTGAGTGGGCTAATAATTCACAAATTATATTGTGGTGCAGGTATTCTAGCTAAACAAAACAGTGATAATGACACTTTTGAATGGTGTGAATTTAGTCATTGTTAGTATAAATAAGAATAATCAATTTTGTAATGTTGGGCAATAAGGCATAACAATAGAGCCTCTTGATTGATTGATTGATTGAAAAGTTTATTAACAGATTGCAGAATGGGTACAGTACAGTACAGCTCAATACATACAATTGTTAAGGGGTTGCAGACACTGTACAACTGTACAAACAACACTGTACATTGGATTATGAATGAATGTGGACTGTTCCATCAGAGGGGGGAGCTTCGATGGTCATGTAAGTGGCTACAGACCGCTGCACTTAAATATAAACATTAGTCTACCTGGAGACTCAATGAGGTAATTGTAGATGTCGCCATAAGACGCGTCTGGCCATTTAGTGGGATCATTTTTTCATTATCCTGTTCGGCTGAAAGGACATTGGCCACGAAGCTCCCCCCTCTGATAGAACAGTCCACATTCATTCGAGCGTCATCTCGCGTCGTCCAGACTCCATGGGCACTCTGCGCATGTCCATGCGGAATAGGTGCTTTAAAATGGGCTTTTTCTCTGCCGATTTAGTTCTGATCGATTAGTTATGGGTCACGCCGTGTTCAGGAGAGCGAGGCGCATAAACGTCTATTCGATCATGTCTCTAGCACCCCCACAGCCGTATCGGCAACCACTTACATCACGGCTCTCGTCCACATTCATTCATATGCTCCCCCCGCAATCTCCTCCCCGATTTCAATGTAACGCGGAAGTGTAGTGGTCTTCGTTAAACACTAAAACTACGATACCCAGAGCTCATCGCACAAACCGGAAGCGAATATACGTCATCTTTCCTCGCCACGTCCTTTAACTATTCCTCACCGGCAACTTATCCAATTTAAAAGAAAATTAAAACATCTTTTCAAAATCTTTCTTCACATCTAGATTTGTAAATTCCACATAACCTTAGATGTTGTTCTTTAAACATTACGTAGGCCCCTTACCCGCTCGCGAATTGAACGCCACCCCATACGTTAGGCTAAAACCAAAGATTTTCGTCCATCAGCCCGTTTTAAACAGCGTAAATACGCCATTTCTCTCCGTTCTTAAAGCAATCAACTTATATACGCCAACTCCCGCACACCTTAGCTAGTATCCCTGCGTTTTTAACAACAATCCGACGGTCGCAACATATTTTAAAACGCATAATATTAGCTAAAATCAAAGATTTTCGTCCATCAGCCCGTTTTAAACAGCGTAAATACGACATTTCTCTCCGTTCTTAAAGCAATCAACATATATACGCCAACTCCCACACACCTTAGCTAGTAGCCCTGCGTTTTTAACAACAATCCGACGGTCGCAACATATTTTAAAACGCATAATAATAGCTAAAACCAAAGATTTTCGTCCATCAGCCCGTTTTAA
Source organism: Notolepis coatsorum (assembly GCF_963971535.1). Lineage (NCBI taxonomy): Eukaryota > Metazoa > Chordata > Actinopteri > Aulopiformes > Paralepididae > Notolepis > Notolepis coatsorum. Next base: position 88,148 of record NW_028173168.1, on the reverse strand, counting down.
ACAGCGTAAATACGACATTTCTCTCCGTTTTAAAGCAATCAACTTATATACGCCAACTCCCGCACACCTTAGCTAGTATCCCTCCGTTTTTAACAACAATCCAAGGTCGCAACATATTTTAAAACACATAATTTGTTGAGCTGGGGACTATAAACAGAACCAGGGTGCATGGAAAGGGCTGTAGCGTATTTCTGTATGCCTAGCCCTGCCCCCAGACTTCAGAATGACCCAATCAAATGTGCCCTATCATTGAAATGCAAATACCAGCAGCTACGTCATGTACCACGCCCCTAGACGTCCGCCCCCAGACGTTGCTACTCATCCCAGCTAGTTCATTCGCAGGTTGCGAATGAACTAGCTGGGTACCCAACTAGCTCATTCGCAAAATGATCCTTGCGAATGAACTAGCTGGGTACCCAGCTAGCTAGGTCATCTTTGCGAATGAACTAGCTGGGTACCCAACTAGCTCATTCTCAAAATGATCCTTGCGAATGAACTAGCTGGGTACCCAGCTAGCTAGGTCATCTTTGCGAATGAACTAGTTGGGTACCCAGCTAGTTCATTCGCAAAATGATCCTTGCGAATGAACTAGCTGGGTACCCAGCTAGCTAGGTCATCTTTGCGAATGAACTAGTTGGGTACCCAGCTAGTTCATTCGCAAAATGGTCCTTGCGAATGAGCTAGCTGGGTACCCAGCTAGCTAATGTGTCAGCTAGCTGGGTACCCAGCTAGCTCATTCGCAAGGACCATTTTGCGAATGAGCTAGCTACTAGCTGAGGCAAAATTGGGTGTAAAGCCTATGGGACAAAGCCGGCTAGTTAACTAGCTAAGACACGTGCTACCTAGCTAGCTGGGTACCCAGCTAGCTGACACATTTGCAACCTAGGTAGTGAGCTAGCTCATTCGCAAATTTGTCTTTGCGAATGAGCTAGCTAGGTACCCAGCTAGCTAGGTCATCTTTGCGAATGAGCTAGTTGGGTACCCAACTAGCTCATTCGCAAAATGATCCTTGCGAATGAACTAGCTGGGTACCCAGCTAGCTAGGTCATCTTTGCGAATGAACTAGTTGGGTACCCAGCTAGTTCATTCGCAAAATGATCCTTGCGAATGAACTAGCTAGGTACCCAGCTAGTTCATTCGCAAAGACACATTAGCTAGCTGGGTACCCAGCTAGCTAGGTCATCTTTGCGAATGAGCTAGTTGGGTACCCAGCTAGTTCATTCGCAACCTGCGAATGAACTAGCTGAGATGAGTAGCAACGTCTGGGGGCGGACGTCTAGGGGCGTGGTACATGACGCAGATGCTGGTATTTGCATTTCAATGACAGGGCACATTTGATTGGGTCATTCTGAAGTCTGGGGGCAGGGCTAGGCATACAGAAATACGCTACAGCCCTTTCCGTGCACCCTGGATCTGTTTATAGTCCCCAGCTCAACAAATTATGTGTTTTAAAATATGTTGCGACCTTGGATTGTTGTTAAAAACGGAGGGATACAAGCTAAGGTGTGGGGGAGTTGGCGTATATAAGTTGATTGCTTTAAGAACGGAGAGAAATGTCGTATTTACGCTGTTTAAAACGGGCTGATGGACGAAAATCTTTGGTTTTAGCTAATATTATGTGTTTTAAAATATGTTGCGACCGTCGGATTGTTGTTAAAAACGCAGGGATACTAGCTAAGGTGTGGGGGAGTTGGCGTATATAAGTTGATTGCTTTAAGAACGGAGAGAAATGGCGTATTTACGCTGTTTAAAACGGGCTGATGGACGAAAATCTTTGGTTTTAGCCTAACGTATGGGTGGCGTTCAATTCGCGAGCGGGTAAGGGGCCTACGTAATGTTTAAAGAACAACATCTAAGGTTATGTGGAATTTACAAATCTAGATGTGAAGAAAGATTTTGAAAAGATGTTTTAATTTTCTTTTAAATTAGATAAGTTGCCGGTGAGGAATAGTTAAAGGACGTGGCGAGGAAAGATGACGTATATTCGCTTCCGGTTTGCGCGATGAGTTACTGTATAAACGGTTTCCATATTATAGTCCCTTTGCAGGTTGATGTGAACACAACATGCAATACAAAGATAATAAACGTACATACTAATTGTGTAGTAGTTAGTTATTATTATTGTATTAATATTCTACAGTATCGGCAGATCGCTGCCATCTCAAATGAATCTTCTGTACATCCCTGCAACAAGAAAGCCATTGAGAATATAATATATAGTGGGTAATTCTGAAGTCTGGGGGCAGGGCTAGGTAGGCATACAGAAATACGGATACACCGGTTCTGTTTATAGTCCCCAGCTAAACAAACTATGTGTTTTAAAATATGTTGCGACCGTCGGATTGTTGTTAAAAACGGAGGGATACTAGCTAAGGTGTGGGGGAGTTGGCGTATATAAGTTGATTGCTTTAAGAACGGAGAGAAATGTCGTATTTACGCTGTTTAAAACGGGCTGATGGACGAAAATCCTTGGTTTTAGCCTAACGTATGGGGTGGCATTCAATTCGCGAGCGGGTAAGGGGCCTACGTAATGTTTAAAGAACAACATCTAAGGTTATGTGGAATTTACAAATCTAGATGTGAAGAAAGATTTTGAAAAGATGTTTTAATTTTCTTTTAAATTAGATAAGTTGCCGGTGAGGAATAGTTAAAGGACGTGGCGAGGAAAGTTGACGTATGTTCGCTTCTGGTTTGCGCAATGAGCTCTGGGTATCGTAGTTTTAGTGTTTAATAATAATAACTAACTACTACACAATTAGTATGTACGTTTATTATCTTTGTATTGCATGTTCTTTGCATGTTGTGTTCACATCAACCTGCAAAGGGACTAGATGGAAACCGTTTATACAGTAACTCATCGCGCAAACCGGAAGCGAACATACGTCACGGCCGTGGTTCAAGTTTGCAGTTCCTTTCAAATATAGTTGTGTCTCAAGATTCAACGTTACAGTAGTAGAGTAGAGAAATGTTAGAATGTAATAGGACATGTATGGCAATCTGTCTGACAAGGATATGCGAGATTTGTTGATAGAAAACGGAGAATTGAAAATGATTTGAGAGAATATACTGTATTAATCCCCAAAGGGGGAAATTGATTGCCACCAGACGTATGTAACATAAAACACAAACAAAAAAAATATTATAATAGAATACGGCAAAGTGCTTCCAGACAACACATATGGATTAAATAAATTAAATAACACAGTATATATATTCTCAATGGCTTTCTTGCAGGGATGTACAGAAGATTCATTTGAGATGGCAGCGATCTGCCGATACTGTAGAATATTAATACAATAATAATAACTACTACACAATTAGTATGTATGTTTATTATCTTTGTATTGCATGTTCTTTGCATGTTGTGTTCACATCAACCTGCAAAGGGACTAGATTTGTATTACTGTATCTCTATCTCTTTGTATTTAAATGTTCTTATAATTTTTTTTATGCTTGCTTATGCCTGTATGTTCTACTGTTGTGAAGCACTTTGAACTGCAACCTCTGTATGAAAAGTGCTATACAAATAAAATTATTATTATCCCATCACTGTCAATGGATGTCTTATTCTTTGACTTTGATACAATGGATATGATTTCTGCTTCACTGACATTTCCCAAAAACATAGACTGCAGTACTTTACTATCTCCTCTCCATCCTTCCTGTAATGGTTCATCGTGTTTTTGAATGGCATCTGCCAGATTTGGCCCCACATTCACAAAAAAATTGTTGAATTCATTAACCACCTCATTCATGTTTTTTATAGTCTTACTATTACTAATGAAATGGCTAGGCATTTTTATGGACGCTGATTTATTTCCCATTACCTTATTTATTATTTTTATTTCCGCCTAACAATCTATTGTAATAATCTTTCTTGGCCCATCTCATAATGAATACTAACTTATTCTTATACACTTTGTATTTAGTTTCAGCAGCCTTTTTTCTACATTTGATCAAATCTCTATAGTTTGTTTTTCTTTTTACATGCATTCTCTAACCACTTTGTTATCCATGGTTTTATATTGTCATTACTTTTTTGTTTATGTTGAACCATTGGGCAGTGCCTATCGTAAAGTGTCCGATAGATATTCAAAAAAGTATTGTAAGCAGCATTGACGTCTTCTACATAGACCCCCCTTGAAATGTATTAACGAAAATGTGTTATCTAATACTATACATTCACTAAATTGTTACTCCGTATAATAATTACAATTGGCTTCAATGGAATTAAACACGTCTTTCTGGGTCGATATCGCATTCAAAGTCTTGTATTTTATCGCCACATAAATATTCGTCTGTTGATTCTGTCATATTTCATGGAATATATATATATTCAACTGCTTTGCATTTCAAGTCACCGTCGACAAACACAGCTGCAGGTAGGATTGCATCCAGCTCACTCAATCAGAATGGAGTGATTGACAGTGTCGAAGGCCTTTTGTAGGTCCAGCATGACCATGCCGCAGTATTTGCCTGCGTCCACCTCTTGTTTGATGTGGTCGTTCAAATAGAGCAGGTGAATTGATGATGAATGAATGAAAATGGGGGACCCTGATGTAAACAAGACGAAAGTCTTTCTCTGGTCTGCATCCCCTTAACAATTGTATGTATTGAGCTGTACTGTACCCATTCTGCAATCTGTTAATAAACTTTTCAATCAATCAATGTGTCAGTGGAGTGGGATGTTCTGAAGCCAGATTGGAATTCGTAGATTAGATTTTTTTCCGCTAGGTACTTTTCGACCTGTTCGTAGACTATTTTTTCCATGACTTTCGAGATGGAGATAAGAATAGAAACAGGGCGGTAGTTGCAATGCAACATGACCGAATGATTGATTGAAAACTGTATTAACATATTGCAGAATGGGTACAGTACAGTACAGCTCAATACACACAATTGTTAAGGGGATGCAGACCAGAGAAAGGCTTTCGTCTTGTTTACATCAGGGTCCCCCATTTTCAATTCATCAGGACATATATGACATACATGACACACAGATAGACAGTACTGCTACATCTATACATTTATGACATACCAGATTTACCAGATTTGCAAATACAGTACCGTTTGTGATACAAAAATAGTCCAGAAAAGAGAGTATATACATTTGACGTAGAAACTGTACATTGGAGGAGGTTGGGTAGGTGGGGTGGGGGGGGGGACTGTACATTGGAGGTGGTTGGGGGGGGGGGGGGGTCACCCCTACATACGATAAAGACTTTTCCGGTCCTGTCTTTTTTGCTACAATGATGACAAAAGTGCTTGCTTTCAAAAATAATGTTTATTTAAGAAACCGGGAAACACATTTGTGTGTATATGCAGGCTATATAATGCATTATTAACAGGTGTTTCAGGTCTAAATGGCTTAGTACTGTTGACATTACACTGCTTGTAGTTATTAGTAAATCAAATAGCATTAATAATTACAGAAAATTATCACTAAAGTGCTATCTGTTGCAGCTGCACATGCAGCTGCACACTTTTCCATAAAAATAGCATATTTGTATAAGTGTGACCATTTCTCAAAAACAGAAAATCATGTATTTTTTTTAAATACAGAAAAGGATCACTAAAGTGCTATCTGTTGCAGCTGCACTGCACTGTTCTCCATAAAAATAGCATATTTGGATAAGTTTGACCATTTCTCAAAAACAGAAAATCATGTATTATTTTTAAATACAGAAAAGGATCACCAAGTTACCATTTCTCAAAAAATATAAATAAATACAGAAAATAAGCACTAGTTCACTCAGTGGAAATTTCTAGCTCAATGCGAGGTCTGCTGCTGCCGGCTAATAATACGGTCAATACGTGGGGAGATCTTTGACAAGGCAACACGCATGTCATCCTCAAGGCTCAACTTGGCCCTATATTTTGTTTTCAGAGCCGTCATGGATGAAAAGCCAGCTTCACACAGATATGTGGTGCTGAATGGTATCAACACCTTAACTGCTGCATCATGAGATACCCGACTTTCCAGTTGGTGTAGTCCACGACGCTGTTGTCGATCCAGTGCCACTCACCTGAAATAAGGAGAATCGGGATGAGATAATACTAATGCATGAAAAAACAGGTTTCAAGAGACTAAATTAAGTTTCGCATAGCGAAAGCTGGTAAGTAGCCACACACTATACCGAGCGACTGAACACTCGTTTCTCAAAGCCTTCCGTCACTTCTAGAATGGACTACAAGTAGGGCTGGGCGATATGACGATATTATATAAATATCGGGTACAGTTCATTAACGATACTTTTTCAACGTATCGTGGATATCGTGATGTTTTGCCCAAGAGGATTGTGTCGCGTCAATCTGTCCACACGTTACTCGTTCATATCTCAGCCTGTGCTGAGATATGCCCATTCCGCGGTCTGTTAATAAAGTTTTCAATCAGACAGATGTATGGAAAGGCTTTTATTATAACATTCGTTGTAGTAAAATCATTATGCCTCATTTAGTCAAGCACTGGTCTCCTACTCGACGGCCGCGGGGAGCTAACGTTAGTAGCTTTGTTGATGTTTAGCACACGGGACATTCAGGAAGTCAAACGCTTGCCGATTGGTGCTAAGAACAGCAGGGCGGGTGCAAGCGGTGTGACGTCATTGGCAGACTCGACTGTCAATCAAAATGATTATGTTTCCGTCAGAATGAATGAATGAAAACTGTATTAAAAGGTTGCAGAATGGGTACAATACAGTACAGGAGGATGAAGACCAGAAAAAGACTTTCGGCTTTTTTACATAAGGGTCCTCCATTTTCAATTCATCAAAACATTTAGAGACATACATATATACAGTAGTTTCATAAAAATGCTAAAATGCTATTTATTGATTGATTGATTGATTTAAAACTTTAACATATTGCAGAATGGGTACAGTACAGCTCAATACATACAATTGTTAAGGGGATGCAGACCAGAGAAAGACTTTAGTCTTGTTTACATCAGGGTCCCCCATTTTCAATTCATCATATTTCATATCTAAATCATATAATATCTCATATGCAATATATAATCTAATAATCTAAATCTAATATAAAAATGCTAAATGCATGGGTATTTTATTTTGTCTTTAATGTTAGCTTGCAAACTCAAATACTGTCTTGGTAAGCCTCATAATGAATTGTTTGGGGTAAAAAAGAAAAACATCGTGATGTGTATCGTGTATCGCCGAAAGGTCAGAAAATATCGTGATATCATATTTAGGCCATATCGCCCAGCCCTAACTACAAGTGTTTTGTTGATTTACATCCACATCACTATTCATTCATCCTTATGCTGTTACTGCCGTCGGATTAGACTTTATTTGATTGGAAGAAGATCCCTCTGGAAAGAGTCGGGATTTGATGCAGGATATCGGCGGTATTATGCTAATTATATTTGTATTTTAACTAACCAGGTCGCAAATTAACCGCAAACAATAAAAATATTTTAGTTTGATCGCCACCGCGGTTGACCGCAGGCACTCGCCCACTATGGATCAGCCCACGCAAAATTTGTGTGTGTGTGTGAGAGAGACAGAATGAGGGGGAGAGAGAGGGGGAAGAGAGAGAGGGAGAGAGAAAGGGAAGGAGAGAGAGGGAGAGAGAAGGAGAGAGAAAGGGAAGGAGATAGAGGGAGAGAGAAAGAGGAGAGAGAGGGGGGAGAGAGATGGAGAGGGAGAGACACAGTGGGGGAGAGATAGAATCTGACAAGACAGAGAAATACACTTATTTGTTTGAACTGTATTATCCCTCGCCTGTTACACTTTGTGCATGTGTGAGAGAGAGAGAGAGAGAGAGTGTGTGAGATGGAGAGAGTGTGAGAGAGATATGGAGAGTGTTCATTCAGAGAGTGTTTGAATGAAGTACATTTGCTGAAATACAGTTGTTCTTAATTTTCACAGTTGTTCTTCATTTTCTCACTTGCTATGTGAGAATGTTAGTTATTATGTTCTCAATTCCCCTTGCATTGTTTGAGAATTGTGTGGAAGAGTTTGCTAGTTCTAGTACCCCTTTCGTACAAGTTAACAATAAATAATGGTATTAGGAATAACCACTGGGTTAGTATATTAGGACAAGTGCATGACAGTAAGGTTAGTTAGGGTTAGATATATTTATTAATTGTATTTCAGATATTGGTTGAAGAAGTGTGTCTTTAGTCGACAGCAAAAGATTGGATGAGTTTCGGCTGTCCTAACTGTGGTGGGAAGTTCGTTCTACCATTATGGGGCAAGGACTGAGAATAGGCGGCTTCTCTTTGATGACCCTCCCGGAGCTTGGATAGGAGTAGGTCTGAGGCAGCTGGAAGATGCAGAGCGTATAGGGGTCTTGAGGGTGTGTAGTTAGAGACCATTGACCGGAGGTAGGCGGGAGCGGTTCCCTTTGCCACACGATATGCCTGGTCGAGGGCCTTGAAGCGGATTCGTGCGGCAATGGGGAGCCAGTGCAGGTCCCTAAGAAGTGGGGTGACATGGGCCGACTTCGGTAGGTTTGAGATCAGGCGGGAAACTGCGTACTGAATGAGCATGTAACCAACAAGCATCTGTACGGGGGACTACCAAGGCTGAGCGACAAGGTGGCATCCAGGAGGATGAAACTTGCAGGTCACTGCCACCGACACCACGTACTTCCGACTAGCAAGCTAGTGCTCTGGGAGTCAACACACGGGCGACGACCAAGAGGATGTCCCACGCCGACATATGTAGACATACTGAGGAAGGACGCAGGTGTGGAGAGCCCTACGCAACTGGTCGGATGTATGGAGGATCGGGATGATTGGAATCTCCACTGGCGAACCCGTCTGAGGACGGCCAAATTAATGAATGACTACTGGTTTATTGAAGGTTCCCAACCACAGCCAAAAGAAAATCAAGGAGGCAGCCTTTGCGAATGATGCACCAAAGCCATGGAACACCCTATGGACATTAGGCTAGATCACTAAATATTTTCAAAAGTAAGCTAAATACGTACCTCGTTCACCGTAGCCTTTTAATACACTCTGCTACTTATACTCATTACATGCACAGTGATTATTGTACTGGAAAATTGAGCGATTTTATTGCACTGCACTATTGCACTATTTTATGCTAATTGCATGCTAATATTATGCCTATGTCTATTTTATGTCCATTATGTCTACATTACTGCTGTGAAGGTGCTATGCAAATTAAGTTATTATTATTATTATTATTATTATTATTATTATTATCATATAGAGATATTCAGACCTGGTGACCTCTTGCAGAGAGAGTAGTGGCTGTTGCTGCATGCTGCCGTCTTCCACGTTCGGTCCACGTCCATGTAGACAGGGCTCTACGCTAACCTTTTTCATTAGGGGCACAGGTGCTCCTAAATGAAAAAATTTAGGAGCACACAAAGAAATTTAGGAGCACAGTGAATTTTTTTCTAGTAACTGAGTTTATTAACAAACTCACATTTTTTTAAACAAAAATAAATGTACATGTATAGTAGTACTCTGTATGTGCATGTTCAAATGGGAACGGAACTGTGCAATAGCACCAAAGTCACTGGCCCACACTGTGTGTGCTAAACAAACTCACATTTTTTAAACAAAAATAAATGTACATGTATAGTAGTACTCTGTATGTGCATGTTCAAATGGGAACGGAACTGTGCAATAGCACCAAAGTCACTGGCCCACACTGTGTGTGTGTGCTAAACAAACTCACAAGGATGGTCTCTCCTTTCTCAATATGTACAAATCTCTACACTGGATGACTGGATGTGCCGCCGCGAGACGTTGTGTTTTACTACCGAATCTCTTCAGGTGCGGGTTTCCCGACACAAAGGGCGTATTGCCTGCCTGTTTCTGCAATATTTACAAAACATGACATTGTTTTCCAACTCTAGCCATGGGAAAATGTTTAGCCAATTCACGTTAAATTTGTATGTCTTCCCTCCGGCTCCAGTGGGTGTAGCATCGTTAGCTAAAGTGGGTACATTGGGTGTAGCTTCGTTAGCTACAGTGGGTACATTGGGTGTAGCTTCATTAGCTAGTTAGCTACAGTGGGTACATTGGGTGCTACAGTGGGGGTAGTAGTGGGTGTAGCCTCGCTAGCATGCTGGCTAGCGTCAGTATCTTGGTTAACTATCACCTCTGTAACATGAGCTGCCTCGCCTGACTTCTCATTCTCCGGTATCTTTCGCGCAAAATAAAAATGAATGGGCAATACATGGCTGTATTGTCTGACTCAGACACTGACGCTCATAGATATATCTATGCTGACGCTAAAAATTACTTTCAGTTTCCAGTCGCGTGACCACAGGAAACTCTACTGTGATTGGAACGTTTATGCGGCTGTGAACTGTGGGACTTGTAGTTTTTTAACGATTCTCGCAGCGGAGAAAAAAAAGGACGAATGAGGCTGTACTCTGCACTCGCCGGCCCCACTCGCACGCCGTGCGAGTACTTGATTTTGCAGGTTCGCACACACATATTTTTAGGGGCATATGCGAGCAATTTGCTCGCACTGTAGAGCCCTGACACAGGCGTCGTTCATTGTAGGCTCGTTTCTCCCCCATTTGGTGTAGCATGTCCTTCATGCTCTGTAAATAACTATGTACAGATACCGAGATGTCACACCATGTTACCTGTACCTGTTTATTGCACTATGTTTTTTTTTTTATTGGATTCTATTATATGTTGTACCACTGTATTGCACATCGTTGCGGGCAAGACCACCCGCATTTCATTGTATACCTGTATGCCGTGACAATTAAAACTCTTGACTTGACTTGACTAGGAAAGAGGCCAGTTGTCCACCCACTTGAACCGGCCGCCAGTCTGAGAAAAGAGAAGTCACAAGAGAGAACAAGATCCTCTGTGAACAAACAACTGTCTGACCCAGTGTCCTTGACCCTTTCACTGTGACAATACAGAAGGTTAGCCCTTTACTATCACACAACCGACGGCGATGCTCCATCATTAGCTCCACGGATGCAGAGCTAATGATGGAGCATCGCCGTCGGTTGCGTGATAGTAAAGGGTTAACCTTCTGTCGTGTGGCAGTGAAAGGGTTAACACATTGGTTGCCAGCCGGATATGACAATTTATCGCTTGGATGCCACCACGTTAATCAATGGGAGGACGAGCACATTTGCGAATGCATAAACTATATCTTAAATTATGGCTATGTGTCTAATACACCCGTCGCTTATCAATGACTTGCTTGCAGTCAAAGATGTACAAAACGGATTGTTTTTTCATCAGTACATTTCCGTTTTATACCGTTTTGAATACGAGTATAGTTTCGGAGAGTTCTAGTAATTTCAGAGAAATTCCACGAAAATAGCCATTTACTGGAATACACAAAACACATTGTCATTTTCCGGCTGATTTATGAATAGTTTTCAAATAAACTATAGATTATCGAGAGTATTTGTGTTCTTATGCACGATACAAAAGCGGGCTGAAAAATAATTTATTCGTGCCACGCTCAGCGCCTAACGCCACACACAGAGATAATAATAATAATTTATGGATAATAACTTATGGATCTGCAGGGTAATGAAGGCTTGTATTATCGGGTTCAGGATATTGGCCAGATATGCGTCGTCTGCTTGGCACTGCCTCCTGGCCTCGTCCCACTTCATCTTCTGGGCCACCAGTTTGAAGGAGTCATTGCCCAGCTTGTAGAAAGTACTAGGTGACACGGTTGTGGCGGGGACCACTATCTGAGAATCTGACACAATATGAAACAGTAGTTGTCTTTCAGAAACAAAAGTATGACAGTGTGTGAATGTACCTTGAAATGGATTTAAAAAGCTAGATACATACACCCTTTCACTACCACACTACCAACGGGTTAACCCTTTCACTGCGACAATACAGAAAATATCACAACTTCATTGTACATGAGAATAATATAGTCCCCTTCGGATGTATATATATTTTATTATCTCGTTTTCTTACAAAGTACTGTATATCTTTATGTCATAAACTGCATCTTTAGTACTTGTGTGAATTTAGCCGTACTGTATTGTACCCATTCTGCAATCTGTTAATAACGTTTTCAATCAATCACATCATGGGGGGAAATTAGCTAAGGTTTGATTTGTTTATTTAAGATTGCAGAATAAATACAGTAAAAACAACTGCTAATTGGGGTTGCATAACAGAGAGATAGAAAGTCTTGTTTACATCAGGTCCCCATTTTCAATTCATCATGACATACACGACATACAGATATACAGTACTGTTACATCCAGACATTTACTGTAGTTAGAGTATGGATAAATAGCTAACGTTAAATTAGGCTATCGATATACTAACGTTAGGTAACGTTAGCTAGCTAGCAAGCTATGAACAACCAGTACAGCTAACATGAACGTGTTTACCTACTCTACTTTCGTTAACGTTAGCTGACGTTATGAAAGCTATGATCTGTAATGTCAACTGGATAACGTTAGCTATTTATTCATCTATGCTAATATTGTCAGCTTATTTACTCACCCATTTTGATGTGTGTTTCTCCCGATCATTCAATACATTGTTGACGGTAGAACAATGTAGTTTGAGAAGCCGTGAGTCCGTGACCACTTCCGGTAAAACGATAGCAATTTATCCGGCAACTTATCTAATTTAACAGAAATCAAAATCTTTCTTCACATCTAGATTTGTAAATTCCACATAACCTTAGATGTTGTTCTTTAATGTGTCACAGCAGCACAAACATTCCCCACATTTAACATTCACAAACACTAAAACTACGATACCCAGAGCTCATCGCGCAAACTCGAAGCGAACATACGTCATCTCTCCTCGCCACGTCCTTTTACAATTCCTCATCGGCAACTTATCTAATTTAAAAGAAAATTAAAACATCTTTTCAAAATCTTTCTTCACATCTAGATTTGTAAATTCCACATAACCTTAGATGTTGTTCTTTAATGTGTCACAGCAGCACAAACATTCCCCACATTTAACATTCACAAACACTAAAACTACGATACCCAGAGCTCATCGCGCAAACCCGAAGCGAACACACGTCATCTCTCCTCGCCACGTCCTTTTACGATTCCTCATCGGCAACTTATCTAATTTAAAAGAAAATTAAAACATCTTTTCAAAATCTTTCTTCACATCTAGATTTGTAAATTCCACATAACCTTAGATGTTGTTCTTTAATGTGTCACAGCAGCACAAACATTCCCCACATTTAACATTCACAAACACTAAAACTACGATACCCAGAGCTCATCGCGCAAACCCGAAGCGAACACACGTCATCTCTCCTCGCCACGTCCTTTTACGATTCCTCATCGGCAACTTATCTAATTTAAAAGAAAATTAAAACATCTTTTCAAAATCTTTCTTCACATCTAGATTTGTAAATTCCATATAACCTTAGATGTTGTTCTTTAAACATTACGTAGGCCCCTTACCCGCTCGCGAATTGAACACCACCCCATACGTTAGGCTAAAACCAAAGATTTTCGTCCATCAGCCCGTTTTAAACAGCGTAAATACGACATTTCTCTCCGTTTTAAAGCAATCAACTTATATACGCCAACTCCCGCACACCTTAGCTAGTATCCCTCCGTTTTGAACAACAATCCGACGGTCGCAACATATTTTAAAACACATAATTTGTTGAGCTGGGGACTATAAACAGAACCGTGCACGGAAAGGGCTGTAGCGTATTTCTGTATGCCTAGCCCTGCCCCCCAGACTTCAGAATGACCCAATCAAATGTGCCCTATCATTGAAATGCAAATACCAGCAGCTACGTCATGTACCACGCCCCTAGACGTCCGCCCCCAGACGTTGCTACTCATCCCAGCTAGTTCATTCGCAGGTTGCAAATGAACTAGCTGGGTACCCAACTAGTTCATTCGCAGGTTGCGAATGAACTAGCTGGGTACCCAACTAGCTCATTCGCAAAATGATCCTTGCGAATGAACTAGCTGGGTACCCAGCTAGCTAGGTCATCTTTGCGAATGAACTAGTTGGGTACCCAGCTAGCTAGGTCATCTTTGCGAATGAACTAGTTGGGTACCCAGCTAGTTCATTCGCAAAATGGTCCTTGCGAATGAACTAGCTGGGTACCCAGCTAGCTAGGTCATCTTTGCGAATGAACTAGTTGGGTACCCAGCTAGCTAGGTCATCTTTGCGAATGAACTAGTTGGGTACCCAGCTAGTTCATTCGCAAAATGGTCCTTGCGAATGAACTAGCTGGGTACCCAGCTAGCTAGGTCATCTTTGCGAATGAACTAGTTGGGTACCCAGCTAGTTCATTCGCAAAATGGTCCTTGCGAATGAGCTAGCTGGGTACCCAGCTAGCTAATGTGTCAGCTAGCTGGGTACCCAGCTAGCTCATTCGCAAGTACCATTTTGCGAATGAGCTAGCTACTAGCTGAGGCAAAATTTGGTGTAAAGCCTATGGGACAAAGCCGGCTAGTTAACTAGCTAAGACACGTGCTACCTAGCTAGCTGGGTACCCAGCTAGCTGACACATTTGCAACCTAGGTAGTGAGCTAGCTCATTCGCAAATGTGTCTTTGCGAATGAACTAGCTGGGTACCCAGCTAGCTAGGTAATCTTTGCGAATGAGCTAGTTGGGTACCTAGCTAGTTCATTCGCAAAATTGTTCCTGTGAATGAGCTAGCTAGGTACCCAGCTAGTTCATTCGCAAAGACACATTAGCTAGCTGGGTACCCAGCTAGCTAGGTCATCTTTGCGAATGAGCTAGTTGGGTACCTAGCTAGTTCATTCGCAAAATTGTTCCTGTGAATGAGCTAGCTAGGTACCCAGCTAGTTCATTCGCAAAGACACATTAGCTAGCTGGGTACCCAGCTAGCTAGGTCATCTTTGCGAATGAGCTAGTTGGGTACCCAGCTAGCTCATTCACAAAATGGTCTTTGCGAATGAGCTAGCTGGTTAACGAACTAGCTCATTCACAAATGTGTCCTTGCGAATGAGCTAGCTCGTTAACGAACTAGCTCATTCACACTCTGTTATGCCTGCCCAGCTATACTAGTATGGAGGTGAGGCCTTGCTGGCCTGGTCCTCGCCCCCAAACACCAACACCCCCCGCCCCCAAACACTCATGAATCAGCTAGCTGGTTAACCAACTAGCTCATTCACAAATGTGTCCTTGCAAATGAGCTAGCTAGCTACCCAGCTAGCTGATTCGCAAAGACAAGCTAGCTAGTTGGGTACCCAGCTAGCTAATGTGTCTTTGCGAATGAACTAGCTGGGTACCTAGCTAGCTCATTCACAAGGAGTATTTTGGGAATGAGCTAGCTAGGTACCCAGCTAGCTAATGTGTCTTTGCGAATGAACTAGCTGGGTACCTAGCTAGCTCATTCACAAGGACTATTTTGTGAATGAGCTAGCTGGGTACCCAGCTAGTTCATTTGCAAAAACACATTAGCTAGCTGGGTACCCAACTAGCTCATTCGCAAAATGGTCCTTGCGAATGAGCTAGCTAGGTACCCAGCTAGTTCATTTGCAAAAACACATTAGCTAGCTGGGTACCCAACTAGCTCATTCGCAAAATGGTCCTTGCGAATGAGCTAGCTGGGTACCCAGCTAGCTGACACATTAGCTAGCTGGGTACCCAGCTAGCTCATTCGCAAGTACCATTTTGCGAATGAGCTAGCTACTAGCTGAGGCAAAATTTGGTGTAAAGCCTATGGGACAAAGCCAGCTAGTTAACTAGCTAAGACACGTGCTACCTAGCTAGCTGGGTACCCAGCTAGCTGACACATTTGCAGCCTAGGTAGTGAGCTAGCTCATTCGCGAATGTGTCTTTGTGATTGAACTAGCTGGGTACCCAGCTAGCTAGGTCATCTTTGCGAATGAGCTAGTTGGGTACCCAGCTAGTTCATTCGCAAAATTGTCCTTGTGAATGAGCTAGCTAGGTACCCAGCTAGCTAGAAAATGGGAATAAATGTTAAAACGGCTTGCCATACCACTACCACCACCACCACCATTACTACCACCACCACCACTACCACTACCACTACCACTACTACTACTACTACTACTACTACTACTACTACTACTACTACTACTACTACTACTACTACTACTACTACTACTACTACTACTACTACTACTACTACTACTACTACTACCACTACTACTACTACCACTACCACTACTACCACCACCACTAATACCACCACCACCACCACCACTACCACCACCACCACCACCACCACCATTACTACCACCACCACCACTACCACTACCACTACCACTACTACTACTACTACTACTACTACTACTACTACTACTACTACTACTACTACTACTACTACTACTCAAGTCAAGAGTTTTAATTGTCACGCTACTACTACTACTACTACTACTACTACTACTACTACTACTACTACTACTACTACTACTACTACTACTACTACTACTACTACTACTACTACTACTACTACTACTACTACTACTACTACTACTACTACTACTGTTACAAAGGATCAGATTAAACCGAATATATATATTTATTGATTGATATATATTGCATAATATTTGTATATCGTTTGATATCCCTTGTATATTCCTTGTACATATACACGGAATATCCCTTTAGCCTAGTACAGACCATAATATTTCATTCTCCTATTGGACAGCGGTCCACAGGCGCCAAGGCCATGCCTCCAGAGTCAGGTTCAAAGCCACCGTCAAGACATGTCTGTACATGCCCGGCCTTGCCCAAGAATACGAGACAGAAATGAGGTTGGCACTAGATTGTTCGCCGTGCATATAAATATGGCGCAGGTGAATACAGAAGCACTTAGTCTTAGAGAAACTTAGTGTTGTTACCCAATAAGTTGAAGCCTCACCCACGATACTCCGTGCGGTGAAGTATGGCCTGTTTGGCCCCAAATAGAGCATTGAGACCGCGTGCGAATTAATAACTGAATTGTCAGAGTTTGGCGCTATACCGTCGAGTGCGACATATTTCTATTAAGTCAGTAATAGTCTATTTGTGTATAGTGTATCGTGCGGCTAAAGTTCTACAGTGACCAGCATCACCAACGCTTCCTCGTATCAGCTAGAGAGCTTATCCAGGCTGGGCTGCTTTCATGGCGCTTTCACCCGAGGAGCCCTAGACGAGAACCGTGTGGACATGTACACTGGATTAATCTACCCGACGACTACATAGCCCTTTGCGGCTGGATTATATTTGCTTTTGGTCCTGTGATTAATGGAGCGGAGAATCGCCGACGCCTACACGTGTGTGGGATTTACCCTGTGAGGAGCCACGTCGAGTCTGCGCCTCAGAGAGCCTGAGGCAGGCTAGCTTTCTTCCCTGTGGATCTACAGGCTACGGAGAACAGCTGTATTCGTCTGTGGATCAAGATCTTATTGCACCGTCTCCCGTACTCGGAGTCTCCTTATCATCGTTGACCCAGGCTCTACTACCGACAGATCCTCTACCCCTGCTGGCTTACAACCGGGGGGACCCTTCCAGTATCTCCCGCTATATATTACTAGTGTACCATAGATATAATTCCCTAAGATTCAGGTTGTATAATTACCTCCTGCGTAACCAGAGAATGGACATTCATTATTGATTTGCCTACGCACATTCCTTTGCCTTATAAGCGCATCCAAAGTAAAATAGAGAAGTATATTATGTACCTTTTGCTGCAATAAATACTTAATTACAACTTTGTGTGGAACCGATTCATTGTGGGAAGTGTTCATCATATTTATATATCATGTACTGTATGGCCAGTAATTAAAGTACATAAGACGGTAGTGGTTTAATGATACCATACTTATCAATACAGTCAGGGAATTGTACCCCTCAGTTACAACTACTACTACTACTACTACTACTACTACTACTACTACTACTACTACTACTACTACTACTACTACTACTACTACTACTACTACTACTACTACTACTACTACTACTACTACTACTACTACTACTACTACCACTACTACTACTACCACTACCACTACTACCACCACCACTAATACCACCACCACCACCACCACCACTACCACCACCACCACCATTACTACCACCACCACCACTACCACTACCACTACCACTACTACTACTACTACTACTACTACTACTACTACTACTACTCAAGTCAAGAGTTTTAATTGTCACGCTACTACTACTACTACTACTACTACTACTACTACTACTACTACTACTACTACTACTACTACTACTACTACTACTACTACTACTACTACTACTACTACTACTACTACTACTACCACCACCACCACTAATAATAATAATAATAATAATAATAATAATTCATGTATTTTATAAAGCGATTCTCAATGACCGAAGTCACTGACAATAGACAAAAAGAAAAACAAAGAAACAAAGAAACATAAAACCACAGGGAACAATATGAATACACAAGAACATAGAGCCACAGTAACAGACAACAAAATACAGGAGCCAGTAGGGGAGGGGAGGCAGTCGGAAGGTAAGTAAGGGAAATCGAGGGCGGGGGGGGTGGGAGGGGCAGGAGAGGAGAGAGGGTAGGGGAGGGGAAAAGGGGTGACAGGTTGGAGGAGGGTGGTTATGGGTAGGGAAGGTTAAATGCTAGGGAGAACAGGTAGGTTTTGAGACGGGATTTGAAGGTGGAGAGTGAGGGAGAGTCTCTGATGGTCTGAGGGAGGGTGTTCTAGAGTCGTGGTGCAGCACGGGAGAAGGCCCGATCACCAAAACCTTTTGAGTTTGGATGACGGGACAGTGAGGGAAGCAGTGGAAGAGGACCGGAGGGATCGGGTGGGGCGGTAAGGGAGAAGGAGGTCAGTCATGTAGGGAGGGGGGGCCAGGCTATGGAGAGCTTTGAAGGTGAGGAGTAATAATTTGAACTGTATACATTGCTTAATCGGGAGCCAGTGGAGAGAGTGGAGGACAGGAGTGATGTGGTCACGGGACCGGGTGTTCGTGCAGAGGCGAGCAGCTGAGTTCTGGACCATCTGAAGTCTACCACCACCACTACTACTACCACAACCACAATGCAAACTTTTTTTTATGGAAACTGGATTCCAGTCTGTTTCAGTGATTGCCTAAAACAGTGGTTCTTCTGACATTGTTCGCACAAGAGAGAATGTATAATAATTTGTTGAAACAGATCCACTGATAATGCCATATCTACAGTACTCCATAGCACCCTCACTCACCTGGAAAACAAGATCACATATGCCAGATTGCTGTTTGTCGAGTACAGTTTGGCATTTAATACAATAATCCCCTCCAAACTGGTCATCAAACTCACCAACCTAGGCTTCACCCCTGAGCTGTGCACCCTCATCCTGGACGTCCTTTCTGAGCGGCGACAAGTAGTGAGGATGGGCTCCATCACCTCTGCTCCTCTGACCCTGAGCACTGGAGCTCCTCATGGCTGTGTCCTGAGCCCCCTCCTGTACTCCCTGTACACTTACAACTGCGTATACTCACACCACTCTAACCTGGTGGTCAAATTCGCCAACGATACAAGTGTGGTGGGCTTGATCACCGATGGGGACGAGTCGGCTTACAGGAGGGAGGTCGACCACCTGGCACAGTGGAGCGAGTATAACAACCTCTCTCTCAACATTGCCAAGACCAAAGAGCTGGAGATGGACCTCAGGAGGAGGGAGGAAGATGGAGTTGGCCCCCATCACAATTGGAGGTGCTGCTGTGGAGAGAGTGGGCCAGTTCAGGTTCCTTGGAGTCAACAGCACTGAGAACCTGAAATGGGACACCCATGCAGATCAGGTGGTGAAGAAGGCCCAACAACGCCTCTTCCACCTGAGAAGACTCTAAATGTTTGGCATCAGGCGTAGCATCTTGCATGCATTTTACAGGGGCACCTGTAAAAATCATCAAGAACAGAATAGAACCCATAATTGAACATCAGCTCTTGGATAGCCAAATGGGTTTCCACAAAGGAAAAGGAACAAGAGATGCAATCTGCCAACTCAGAATCATTGGCAAAAAATCAATAGACCAACAGAAGAAGCTGTATATTTGCCTTTTCACGATTTCACGAAGGCATTCGACAGAGTTGAACATACAACATTGATGAGAACAATGGAAGAATTCGAAATACCAGTTTCTGACCAAAGAATAATTGCCAACTTATACTGGAGGCAGAAGGCTAATGTTAGAATAGGAAAGGAGAAATCAATAGACTTCCCTGTGGAGAAGGGTGTAAGACAAGGATGCATCTAGTCCCCTGTACTTTAATATGTACAGTGAATCACTGATGAAAAAAGGTCTGAGAGGAGGGAAAGGAGTAAAACTTGGCAAAGAGAACATCACCAACATAAGATATGCTGATGACCAGTCTTTAACTGTCAAGAAGATCTACAGGACATGATGAATAAGCTAAATGTCGAATGTAAAAACTATGGAATGTCACTAAACACAAAGAAAACTAAAGTAAAATACACCAGGAACTGTTTGTAAAATACAGGTGGATGGAGAAAAACTTTAACAAGTGAAGGAGTAGGCTACATGTACCTTGGAAGCTGGATCAGTGAATGTGGTAGAGCTAACATGGACATTAAGAGAAGAACCGGAATTGCAAAGAGCACGTTCTGCAACCATAAAGAATTATTGAGACGAAACATAAGTTGACCAGAATTTTGGAAATGTATGTTATGTCAGTCTTTTCATATAGAGCAGAGGCATGGCCGCTGAATGAAGGGGCAAAGAGGATGATAGACTCTTTTGAAATGTGGACACTGAGGAAGATGCTGAAGATAACATGGAACGATAAGATCAAGAATGAGGAGGTACTGAGAAGAGCGGGTATGCAAGGAGGACAGCTGCTGGAAAGGTTGAAAAAGAGAAAGATGGAGTTGTGCTGGCACATGCTGAGAGGATCCAGCGGGGAGATGTTCAAGAATGTGGTGATGGAGGCGGCTGGGTGGCGCAGCGGACATTGCGCTCGTCATCAACACACGAGACACCGGTATCGAATCCGGCTGTCGGCATTGAATCCGGCTTGGGCCGGCCGTCATACTAACTCAATTGGCAGAGTTAGCGGGTGGGAAGTCGATGGGTGGTAATCTGGACGTTGTAAACAGCGACTCCTACAGGTCGGTTGGGGCGCCTGCACAGCAGAGACAGGAAAATGGTGGGGGCAGTGTGAGCCTCCTACACGTTACTCCTCACCAAATGAGAGTCCGCGCTGGCAGGTGAAAAGATGCGACTGGCTGCCTACACATGTATCGGAGGGGACATGCGATGGGCTTCTATCCTCCCTACAACCGGCCAGTGGGGGGCACATGCGAGCAACGTTCAAGACAGGGTAGGGGAGAATTGGCACGGCTAAATTGGGATTGGAGAAAAAAATGAAAAGGAGGAGAAAAAGTGGATAAAAAAAAAAGAATGTCGTGATGGGGAATGTGGATGGAAAGAGAGGAAGTGGAAGACCAAGAAGAGGCTGGGTAGACGACGTCTGTGATTGGAGTGGAGTGAGAGGCGGAGTCACTGAGTTAGAGAGAAGAAGTGGGGACAGAATGGGTTGGAGAGTGATAGGCAACCTTCGGAATGAAGAAGCCACCTGCTGATGATGACCACGAGAGTGTCCTTACCGGCTGCATCACAGCTTGGTATGGTAACTGCACTGCTCACAGACGCAGAGCAATACAGAGAGTTGTTAAGACAGCTCAGAAAATCTGCGGCTGTGAGCTCCCCTGCATACAGGACTTTTACAACAGCCTGTGCATCAGCAAGGCCCGGAAGATCATAAAAGTCCCCAGCCATCCCAACAACAGCTTGTTCCAACTGCTGGCTTCTGGGTGGCGTTACCGCGCAGCCTCAGAGCCAGGTCCAGTAGGCTCAAGGACTCATACTACCATCAAGCCATCAGACTCATGAACACTATCTAGCAATTATGATTTTATTGTGTGTATTTATGTATTTTAAGTACTTTACTTTTTATATCAGCACTGTCACTTTTTCATACATCACTATTATGCTGGTTTTTATTGTGTTTTTGTGTATTGTATTGTTCTATTGTGTATTTCATGGCCATACTGTAGGTCGAGGGGGCAAGACCCAAGAATTTTGCTTTTTTTGTATGAGAATATGACAAAGATCCATGGGTCCTTGACATGAAAAAGTTTGAGAACCAATGGCCTAAAGAATGTCACAGGCCTTTATCATTTAATTATTGGATAGATACGTGATCGATATGGTAATAGGAACCGAGTGCTTTGTGATGGACAGGTCAATGCAGTAGTCTAATCACGATGTTAAAAACGGCTCACATCCTGAGGAATATTAAAGGAAAATTGAGCAGGTAATGAATCTTAGCCCGTGTCCTGCTGATTATTAGCTGCCAAACGTTCTCTCCCTCTTAATTGCAACGTGATCTCGTTGATTAAAATTTCACTAAAAAAGGCATTGGAATGGTGTGTTTTTTGGGGGGGGGGGGGCTGTAAACCCAAAGTAGCCGGCTGTACAGCTTCTCTCTCCCGGTGTCGCAAGGTCAGCTTCCTCCAGACCTCCAGGAGATAAGGGAGGATACCCCTCAGCAGGCCTTAACAGGGGTCTCGGAGGTCACGCCGATAAGCGGCACCTGCATTATCTTCCATGTTTAAATCCCCTGCCTTGTTAGCATGTTAAATGATGGATGGTGTCTCCTCCCGGTACGGAGGAACTCTTACAACGCAGGTTGTTGGAAGTCCCAGCGGCGATGGAGCCTGGTGATAGATTACTGCAGCCTTATCTTCTCCACCGAGTATTCCTGTATCATAAGAAGCCCAGGTCCAAGCAGAGAGAGGGGGGGGGTGATCCCCTTGTAATGTGGTGTAAAACAGCTTTATTATGCAAAATGTTTTTTGTTTGTTTATTTATCTTTGTCTCGTTATCAGCAATGGATTCGTATTCGGATGTTTAGCTAGTCTGGTTGTTATTGTTTACTGCACTCGCTCAGCCACCCCAGTCCCCCCGACACCCGCGCTTCGGTTGAAACGATGGATGAACTCTTAAAGGGATAGTTGAGATTTCTGTGAGATTTCAGTGAGCTTGACCCCATTGACTTTGCATTGGTTTGTGGCTAACAATCCGGAGTTAGTATGAGGACCAACATGGATTGTACTCTACCAATCAACAGCATAATTGGTAATTGGTAAGATGCAGGGCTAGGGTTCCAAAAATGGGAACTATGCCTTTCAGTGCCAGCCATTAGACGCAGCCCCCTGTAGCGAGTGCCCCCCCCCCCCCCCCGCTAGATAGATAGGGATCCGTCACCTTGTTTGTAGAGCTATAACTATATTCTATATTATAGCTATGGATACAATACTATGGCCCATTTGACATCACCTATCTATCGTTCAATATGTGAAAAAGAATAAATGTTTCCATCCATACGTTCCATGTTATACCGTGGTGAATATAAGTATGGTTTTAGAGCGGTCTAGGGTAATTCATGAAATGCTGAGTTATAGCCCTATAAGCCAATTCCACTATAGACGTTGCCATTTCTTGCCTGTACACACTATTATTCCGAAATCAGATCTATGTCATAGGTATTATGTTACATCATGAATGCATGAAAGGGGGGGGGGGGGGTCATTTCTGATTATTTGACTGTCAGTAATGGCATTCGTATTGAACACTAAAAACGCTGATCAGCTGGATCGGTATAATAACATTGCAGGATCAAGCTCAAATTGATGTCAGATCGTTCTTACCTGTGATCGGGAGTATTCCAAAAATAATATTCCAATTGTTTGATCGCCATCTGGTACATCTAATGTCGATTTGGTCCACGGCATAATCCACCACAACATATGGATCGGGGATATTTGACGCACTTCAATGGAACCGGGACAACCGTTCGCCTCGGCCGACAAGGAAAAATTAAACCCGAGACATTTGGCCGTCCCACAGTTCAAGTTCAAGTTCAAGTTCTTTAATAGTTGTCATACAGAAGTACAGAATACTTTCATACAAAATGCTTCTTACTGCTACGCTCCAGAGACTGTGCTAGACAAGATAGTATCAAATAACATAATATAGCATGTAATTTAGAAGAAGAAAAATGAGGTCACAGTGTTCGGTATAGACATATGTACAATGTTCTGAGTTACCATATAATATACAATACTATGCAGTGTACTAATGTACAGTACTATCTAGTGCAAAGCAGAAATGGGATGAGGTACAATTTTAGGTACAATTTACAGTAAGGTGTACGAGTTGTAGTGCAATCCTTCATCAATAAATATAAAGTGTGGGGAGTGGGTGCTACAGTGTGTTTGTTTAAAGTGGGTGTGTGCTATAAAGTGTGTGGAGTGGGTGCTACAGTGTGTTTGTTTAAAGTGAGTGTGTGCGTGTGGATGTGTGTACTATGTGCGTTTGGTGGTTGTTGTTGTGTAGTGTTCATTCATTGTTCGTTTAGCAGCCTGATGGCCTGGGGATAGAAGCTTCTTCTGAGTCTTTCTGTGCTCGCCTTGAGACTCCGGTATCGCTTGCCTGACCGCAGCAGTTCAAAGAGGCAGTTGTTCGGGTGACTGGAGTCTTTAATGATTCTCTTAGCCTTGCCCTTGCAACGCTTGTTGTAAATGTTCTGGAGGGTGGGGAGCCCCCCTCCAATTGTGCGTTCGGCTGAACGTGTCACTCTTTGTAGTCTGCTTCGGTCTTGTGCAGTGCTATTCCCAAACCAGGAGGTGATGTTGCCGGTCAAGATGCTCTCTATTGTACATGAGTAGAAGTTCTTAAGGATCTTCTGACTGACTTGGAACTTCCTTAGGCGCCTGAGGAAGTAGAGGCGTTGTCGTGCCTTCTTCACAACACTGTCAATGTGGGTGGTCCATGTCAAGTCCTCGGATATGTAGGCTCCGAGGTACTTAAAGCTGTTGACTCTCTCAACCGGTGCCCCGTCGATGCTGAGGGGGCTGTAGTCCTTGACCCCCGACCTCCTGAAGTCCACAATCATCTCCTTTGTTTTGCTGACGTTCAGGGAGAGGCTGTTTTCCTGGCACCATCCCGCCAGGACCTTGACCTCTTCCAGGTAGGCCCTCTCGTCGTTGGCAGAGATCAGGCCCACCACCACTGTGTCGTCAGCAAATTTGATGATTGTATTGCTACTCCGCTGAGCCACACAGTCGTGTGTGTACAGGGAGTAGAGGAGGGGACTCAGAACACAGCCCTGGGGGGCCCCTATGTTGAGGGTGATGGATGAGGAGGTGCAGTTGCCTGCTCTCACCACCTGGGGTCTGCCAGTCAGGAAGTCCAAGACCCACTGGCAGAGGTCATAGTTCAAGCCCAGGTCCCTGAGCTTGGCTATGAGTATGGAGGGGACTATGGTATTGAATGCCGAGCTGTAGTCGATGAATAGCATTCTCACATAGTTCCCCTGCCTCTTGTCCAGGTGTGATGCTGCTGTGTGCAGCACATGGGCTATGGCGTCCTCCGTGGACCTGTTGGGGCGGTATGCAAATTGCAGGGGGTCCATGTTGATGGGGAGGGAGGAGCAGATGTAGCCCTTTACTAGCTTCTCAAAGCACTTCATGGCTATGGAGGTGAGAGCTACAGGGCGGTAGTCGTTGAGGCAAGCAGGCTTGGATTTTTTGGGTACAGGGATAATAGTGGACTTCTTCAGGCAGGTGGGGATGACAGCCTGTTCTAAGGACAGGTTAAATATGTCAGTGAATACTGGGGCCAGTTGGTCGGCACAGACTTTTAGGACGCGGCCGGGGATGCCGTCCGGACCTGCTGCCTTCCTGATATTCACTTTTTTAAAGGTCCGCCTCACCTCATGCTCTGTTACCCTGAACACTGCGCCTCCATCAGCAGCCGACCCCCCCCCCCCCCATTGCCGTGGCTTGTGAGCTGGTGTTGTTATTACCAGCATCAAACCTCGCATAGAAGGTATTGAGGTCATTTGCTAAGGAGATGTCACTGTTCAGTTTGAGGGAGGCGCCTTTGTAGTCTGTCATCGTTTTGAGCCCCTGCCACATAGCTCTAGAGTCAGCTTGTTCAAACTGGAGTTCAATTTTATCCCTGTAGCGCCGTTTGGCCTCTGACACTGTCCTCCTTACGTTGTATCGCGCCACCTTGTGGTCATTCATGTTGCCTGCCACTAGGCCGTCGTTGTATGCTTTGGTGCGCTCTCTCAGAGCTTCACGGACAGATTTGTCTACCCAGGGTTTTTGATTTGGGTAAACTCTCATTTTGGTAGTGGGGATTGTTTCTTCCACCCTAGTACAAACATAGTCCAGCACTGTTTCTGTGTAGACATTAATGTTATCTGTGTCGCGGAACACATTCCAGTCTGTGCAGTGAAACACAGACCGGAGCGTCTCCTCTGACGTCAAATCCCATTTCTGCACCTCTCGCGAGACTACAGGAGTACTTTTAATTCTCTGTTTGTACTTTGGTGAAAGAAAGATTGACGCGTGATCTGATTTACCAAAGCCACTATCAGAATGAGCCTTGTAGCCACCTTTAAATTGCGTGTAACAGTGATCTAGGATGTTACCGCCTCTGGTGTTGCAAGTCACATGCTGATAGAAGTCAGGTAATACCTTTCTCAGATTGGCGCTGTTGAAATTGCCCAGCACCAAAATGGCGGCGTTAACGTTCGTCGCTTGTATTCTATTTACCTCGTCGTGGAGTCTGGAGAGCGCGGCGTTGCTGGCTTGCGGTGGAATATACACTCCTACAAGGATGATCGCCGTTAACTCCCTCGGGAGGAAGAAAGGACGACACTTGATGGTACACAGGCGATGATACAAGGTTACAAAGGGTGCTTGATACCACTGACTAGCGGGATGCGGCCGGTATTGCACCTTGGCGACCTCAGACTCATTCCCTATGGTAACAACAGGCAGGGTGGATAATGAATAAAAATATCGAGAAAAAAAAGGAAAAACGACCGCACTGAGCGACTTAGGCCCAGAAACAACTTAACTCGTTTTTGGCACCCAAAGTGTTAAGGGTGGACTGGCGTCAATCCTCTCAGCTGTCCCCTTGCTCACTATTCTTTTAAGGGTGGACTGATGTGAACCCTCTCAGCTGTCCACTTGCTCACTATTCCTTTAAAGGTGGACTGACGTGACCCCTCTCAGCTGTCCCCTTGCTCACTATTCCTTTAATCCTTTAAGGGTGGACTGACGTGACCCCTCTCAGCTGTCCGTTATCCCACTATTCCTTTAAGGGTGGACTGACGTGACCCCTTTCATCTGTCCCCTTGCTCACTATTCCTTTAATCCTTTAAGGGTGGACTGACGTGACCCCTCTCAGCTATCCCCTTGCTCACTATTCCTTTAATCCTTTAAGGGTGGACTGACGTGAACCCTCTCAGCTGTCCACTTGCTCACTATTCCTGGTGGACTGACGTGACCCCTCTCAGCTATCCCCTTGCTCACTATTCCTTTAATCCTTTAAGGGTGGACTGACGTGAACCCTCTCAGCTGTCCCCTTGCTCACTATTCCTTTAAGGGTGGACTGACGTGAACCCTCTCAGCTGTCCCCTTGCTCACTATTCTTTTAAGGGTGGACTGACGTGACCCCTCTCAGCTGTCCGTTATCTCACTATTCCTTTAAGGGTGGACTGACGTGACCCCTCTCAGCTGTCCCCTTGCTCACTATTCCTTTAATCCTTTAAGGGTGGACTGACGTGACCCCTCTCAGCTGTCCGTTATCCCACTATTCCTTTAAGGGTGGACTGACGTGACCCCTTTCAGCTGTCCCCTTGCTCACTATTCCTTTAATCCTTTAAGGGTGGACTGACGTGACCCCTCTCAGCTATCCCCTTGCTCACTATTCCTTTAATCCTTTAAGGGTGGACTGACGTGAACCCTCTCAGCTGTCCACTTGCTCACTATTCCTGGTGGACTGACGTGACCCCTCTCAGCTATCCCCTTGCTCACTATTCCTTTAATCCTTTAAGGGTGGACTGACGTGAACCCTCTCAGCTGTCCCCTTGCTCACTATTCCTTTAAGGGTGGACTGATGTGAACCCTCTCAGCTGTCCCCTTGCTCACTATTCGTTTAAGGGTGGACTGACGTGAACCCTCTCAGCTGTCCCCTTGCTCACTATCCCTTTAAGGATGGACTGACGTGAACCCTCTCAGCTGTCCGTTAGCTCACTTAGTTGTGACAAACTCCGTTATGCACAGTGAATATCATCTATATACAAACTGGAATATGAGCTGTCAGGTGTCCTCACCTCACCAGCCAAAACACCCCTGTCTAAAGGGTGAAAGTTGTTAGGGTGGCGTCCTGTTTGGAACCCAAGAGCAGAACACAAGGCAGAGGAGAATGAGATGGTTTAGGATATTTAATCAGGTACCAGGCTTTACAGGGTTGAATTACTGAAATGTACAAAAGAAGGTCACTCCATGTGATCCCAAGCTACATCCAGGCTGGTGACGTCCATGGGTGAGGGGTAGACCGGGGGTATGCCATCCTACACACAGAGAGAGCAAGGTTAGGACAAGGCAGGTCCAGAGACAGTGGAAGTATGTTACCGGTCGCAAGGCTCTCGGGTACCTTCACAAATCATGTTTCGGCCGGTCATCATTCACTCCCTGAAAGCATAGAGTAGTAATCAATAGGAAAGAAGACACAACCTGCTCAGTTCTACTCCAAATCTCCTCTCTGAGTTGTATTCATAAAACTCGGAACAAAACATCACTTATTCAAGCATACAGTATATTTACATTTGTTAGTTTAACTCAGTGCCTCCGGTTATCACTGTCAATAGTTACCAAAATATGCACTTCATCATATACTTTCATTTACATTTCTCCTTTGTTTTGATATCAATGGTTGTCAAAATATTCACTTAAATCATAAGCGACATATTCACATTTCTCCTTTAGTGGCTGGAGTCTGTGCCACCGGTATAACAGTATTAGTAGTGTCGGTACTATTACATGGTACAATTGAAACAACAGGCCGTCACACGTCACAAATCCCACTAGTTCAATGAACACCATAGATAAACATACTTTTACCATTCAACTTACTTGTCGTTGTTTAAGACTGCTCTTAAACTTCATGGGAAATATTCTTTTACCCGAATTATTAGCTCTAATCGACCTTTACAAAATGGTGTCTCATTAGCATTAAGCACTGACTGGTGCATTTGTGACATATGCGTCCTCCGGCATTAGGACTCAATTCACGGATAGCAATTACCCTTATTTCATATTTTCGTCAAGTAACCTCATTCCACATTCTAGTCAAGTGTTCAGGGCCCAGTGTTGAATAAACATGTTACAATGTACCTTAATATCATAACGTCTCCTATAACCCAGCGGCAAGTGCGCACCGTCAGTAACCGTAACTGATAACGTGGAAAACACCATCTTCTGTGTCGCAATGTGCGCTCACATAACATACTTCACATTCTTATTGACGTTATTAAACATTCAACTCATTTCACAATTCTCGTTACTCATATCATAACGTTATAACTTCTAACTAGGGATGTCCGATATTATTGGCCTACCGATATTATCAGCCGATATTGGCATTAAAATGTAATATCAGAAATTATCGGTATCGGTTTTCAAAAAAAAAATAATTTATATATTTTTATTATTTTCTTTTTTTACATTTATTTAACCTTTATTTACCCAGGCAAGCAAGTAAGAACAAATTCTTATTTAATTTATTGTGAAAAGTATGCATAATGTTGTGTTTTTTTGGGGGGGGGGAACCCTGCATATATCGGTATCGGTTGATATCGGTATCGGAAATTAAGAGTTGGACAATATCGGTATATCGGATATCGGTAAAAAAGCCAATATCGAACATCCCTACTTCTAAGGGTAGTGTTTCCTGTACTTTTCACAGTGTACTGACCTGAAAGCATAGAGTAGTAATCAAGAGGAATGAAGACACGACCTGCTCAGTTCTACTCCAAATCTCCTCTGGCGTGAGAGGGCGGAAACCGTCACCTTAGGGGGACCTGGCGCATCACCTGAACTAATAGGTTCCGGTCTTAACTTCCTGTATAACCAATTCTCCATCTCACAGTAAATGTGAACTTAGTTAATTATATTTAGCGTGTAGCTGGCAACATGATGTTTACCAATATTCTTCTAATCATAATAATTAGATATAAACAATTGCAAAAATTACTCTTGAGAGTACCACAGAATCATACATGTCCATGATGTTTGAGACCTAGTACCACGGTAGGTGAAGCAACACTCGGACGAGGAGTGGCAGGAACGCAGGTCTCATATCCAGGTCTGGTGATGATCTGATGAGCCTCGGGTGGGTTGATCTCTGGAGACAGCGTGTGGAAGAAGGGACAGGAAGCTGCCCATATAAGGGTGTGGAGGCCTGCAGCCAGGCAGGTGAGAGAGAGGCCCTGGCTGTGGTTGTAACAGTAAGAGTGAAAAAGTAACACAACCCATGTAAGGTGTATTAAATCAACAATCCATTTTTCGGTAAGGAATTAAGTGCCAGAGGCTTTCTACTGGGGGCAAGGGCACTCCAACTGGAGATTCTAATTATTTTAAAATAATGGATAGCTATTACCGCATAAAAGGTGTAAAAGGCATGAGCTCATCATAATTCAGCATTGCATCTGACCTTCAGCTTTGATTGACAGCCGAGACAATTTGATGATACACTGGCCTTGGAGTTGCTTGGCAATGTATTTTAATTCCAGTTGCACACTCCCAGCTGAGGCCCTCTCTACAATATACAGTAGGCTACATAATGGTAGTTCTGTATACAACATTTAAGAAATACCATACATTAGTACTGTATATACAACTACATTTAAGTAATACCATACAGTAGTACTGTATATACAACTACATATAAGTAGTACCATACTGACACAAGTACAGTGCATAGATACAGTAATGTACACAAATGGCAACATTTCAATGTTTCCCAAACAAAAAGACAAGCATTTTCCGGTCCATGAAAGTGAAAGGTTTGAGAAACCCTGATGACCTGGGGAGTGAGGTTCCACTGTGATCTATAGACCTGAGGAGTGAGGTTCCACTGTGATCTATAGACCTGGGGAGTGAGGTTGCCCACTGTGATTTCCCCCCCATGTAGCCACCCGGTGAAATTAATCAAACTATTCCTTTTTTTGAACTTTCTTTTATTTTGTGTCATAATGAACATCACATTGCATTGATCATACAGTATATATTTGATTCATATAGTCAATGACATTTGTTACTCAGGCTCTTCCATCTTATTCAATTTGTTTTCAAAGTATTCCGCATAATAAAAATAAGCAGTATAATCCGAGTACGCCTCATAAATTATAAAAAAATTTAAGGACATACAGTAGGATAAGAAACGAAAAAATGTATAGAAAAATAAATTTAACAAAAAAAAATTATAATAATTTACAAAAAAAAAAAAGGAGGGAGGGAGGAGGGTCAGACTCATGCTAGTGTGTATCCAGGTACAAGGTTACAAGTGACCATCTCTGCATAAACATATATTTTTTTCAGTTGCAATTGTGCAGTCATTTCTTCCATTGTATACATCTGTCTCAATCTCTTGGTCCATTGTTTGATTGTCGGTGGTTGATTTTGTAACCATGCCATAGTTATCATTTTCCTTGCTATTAACAGTATCACTCTCAAGATGTATAACGTATCTCCATAGTATGTGCCTTTCGGTATACATCCCAAGATATAGTACGATGGATTCAGAGGTAAGTCAAGATCTAGAATGGTTTTAATCTAATTTTTGATATTCACCCAAAATGTCTGCACCATTGGACAGTCCCAGAAAATATGTGTATGATCTCCGATCATTCCACATCCTCTCCAACATAGTGGTGAGGACCCACTAGCAAATCCGGAGAGAACTTGAGGAGTCCTAAAGTACCTGACCTTGACCTTCCAGTCAAACTCCTTCCACATTGGGCTATTTGTGATTTTATGATTGCTTGAATGGCTGTCCTCCCATTCTTCATTTTCTATGATCACATTAGCTATCAACTCCAATTTTTCTTTAATATAGGCGGTGTCTCCTGGATCATCTAGTTGTAACATGTTGTAAATATTGGATATCTGCTTTCTTTCCATCAAGTTTTTTTTCTATTGTGTTAATAAAGTACCGCTCCACGTTTGTTGGCGGTCTCTTGATTGCTTCCCACTCACTGTGAGTCATTACATAGTGTCTTATTTGAAAGTATCTAAACATGTCTTTCGAAGGTAGATCAAAACATTGCTGTAGCTGTGCAAACGATTTAAAACTGACTCCTTCCATTAATTGATTGATAGTAACCAGGCCCAAATCCGCCCACTTTTTAAAACCCCCATCCTCCATAGTTGGCCGGAACTCTGTATTGTCTGCTATTGGCATGGCCCTAGATATTTCCTTACACTTTCCCACACCTTTAATGTATTTGTAATCCATTTGTTACCAATCTTAATTTTTTCCAGTATGCTTTCCCCAGGAATATTATGGATCTGAGAGGAGTCTTTGGAATTGAGTTTTGCTCAATCTGTACCCATCCGGAATCTAGGTCCTTTTGTATCCAATGCACAAGTATGCGTAATTGAGCTGCCCAGTAGTAGTTTCTTAGGTTTGGCAGACCAAGACCACCCTTGTTCTTTGGAAAACATAGTGTTTTGAGCCTTACTCTAGGTATTTTCCTCTGCCAGATAAATTTGGATAGGAGTTTATCCAACCTTTTAAAGGTAGTGGCAGGTATTGGTATAGGTAGAGACTGGAAGAGGAAAATAAGTCTAGGTAACACATTCATTCGAATTGATTCTATTCTTCCCACTAGGGAGAGAGGTAAAATGTCCCATCTGGCCATGTCTGATTTGATTTGTACAATCAACTTTTCGTAGTTTGCTTGATATAACTGATTGCTGCTGGGAGTCAGAATGATTCCTAAATACCTGAATCCATCTCTAGCCCAATGGAAGGGTGCTATACTATTCAGATGTGTTGGCCATGTTCCCACTATCATCATGGGTTCTGATTTGGTCTCATTTATCTTATAACCCGACAGTTTGCCGTAATTTCTTAAATCCATCATTATGTTTGGAATTGATTCTAAGGGGTTTTTGATATAAAGTAAAATGTCATCAGCAAATAACGAGATCTTGTGTGTAATGCCTTTCTGGTCATCTATTCCCTGTATCTGAGGGTTTGATCTAATCATCTCCGCTAGTGGCTCTATGCCAATCGCAAATAGTAACGGAGACAAAACGTCTCCTTGGCGTGTCCCTCTCTGTATCTCAAAGAAGTGAGACCAGTGACCATTTACCCTTACTCTAGATTTAGGATCTTTTTTTTTATACTTACATTTTTATTTTCAGTTTTTTTTATTTACAAACAAAACATCCACATACAACTATACAATTGGTGGTCAAAATTATAAACGACAGTACAATACAATTCGACAGATAAGAACTAAAAGATATAGCTGATAGTAGAAAATAATATCAAAATCGAATGACGAGTTGACCTAAAATAAATTCACTAAAGGGAAAAAGGAAAAACAAAACAAAAACAAAGAAAAGAGATAAACAATAAAAAATACAAAAAAAGTGACATGGGTTCTTTGGTACCTTCATAGTTTATTTTCGTTTCGATTTTTCTTCTTGTCTCCTTTTCACTCTCATGTGATGTAGTTTCTTTTTTCCTATACTCTTCCCACTTCTCCCATCTTGACTCAAACTTCTCGTCTTGTAGCCTCAGCCTATGTGTGATTCTCTCCATTTCCTGTATCCCACCCACTATCTCTGTCCATTGTTCCCTCGTCGGTGCTTCTAATCTATACCACATTTTCGTCAGTGCTTTCTTGGCTGCTACCAGTAATATCTTAATAAAGTATATGTCTTTCCCCTGAATTCCTTCCTGTGTCAAGTTCCCTAAATACAATACTTGGCCTGTCTGGGGTATTTCATATCCTACTATTTCATTTATTATCCCTCCTATCTCTTCCCAATAGTTCCTTATTATCTGACATCCCCAGAATATGTGTGTGTGGTTTTCTATTTCCTGTCCACATTTTATCCAGCATGGTTTCTGTGTTGGTGTATAGTTGCCCTGTATTTCTGGTGTTATAACAAATCGAATTATGTTTTTCCACCCAAACTCCCTCCATATTCTTGACCCTGTGGTTGTGTGTTGTATCTTACATATCGCTGCTGTCGGGACAAAACCTCATAACTCCATTTTTTGAATTTTTTTTATTATATAAATCAACTCCGTAGATCATCCTCCATATGTCTGTGTGGGTTTTACAAAGTTTAAACAATGGGAAAGCATTAAACCGATCATCTGTCTAAACCTCCTAACTCTATTCACCCTCAAATCTGTATTAGTTTTTTTCATCTGCTGAAAAGTTGGGTTTTTGGAGTTATGAGGTTTTGTCCCGACAGCAGCGATATGTTATACCATTCTTCTTCTGTTATCTCCGTTTCTAATTCCTTCTCCCACTTTTCCTTTATATATTTGGTTGTGATGTCCTTGCTGTCCATTATTGCCTGATATAGTGCTGATATCCCCCCCCCCCTTCGTTCCTTCATATGCTTTTACCATTATCTTAATTATCCCATTCTGATCTTTGTCTTTGTCTAGTTTTATGTCCTTGTTGTAGTAGCCCCTAATCTGTAAAATCTAAAGTGGTCGCTATTCTCTAGTCCGAATCTTACTTTCAATTTTTGTAGAGTCTGGATCTCCCCTCCTTCTGTCATTGTACATATTGCTGTTATGCCCCCCCTCTCCCATCTTTTGAACCCATGATCTTCTATCCCTGGTTTAAATTTGTTGTTGTGCGTTATCCATCTCAGTATCTTGGTTTCTTTTTCTAGCTTGTATTTCTTTACTATCTTGTTCCATATATTTATAGTGAATTTGGTAATTGGGTCTATTAGTTGTTCCTTTCTTCTGTATAGCTCCCTGTCTCCTATTAGTGCCTGCACTTTGAGTCCCTAATTTTTTGTTTCTATGTCTTTCCATTTGGCTTCATAATTCTCGTTGCACCAACATGTTACTATTATCAGCTGTGCTGCATAGTAGTAATCTTCTAAACTAGGTATTGCCATTCCTCCTTTCTCCTTTGGTAATTGTAGAGTCACATATCTTATCCTTGGCCTTTCCCCCCCCCCCCCCATATGAATCTTGATATCTGTTTATTCCATTCCCTGAACTGGCTTTGTGGTATTAATATAGGTAGAGCCTGAAATAGGTATAGTAACCTTGGTAATATATTCATCTTTATAATTTCGATCCTTGAGCTAAAGTCTAGAGGCATTACTGTCCATCTTTCTAGGTCTCGTTTTATTTTCTGATTAATCTGTGTATAGTTTGCATCATATAGTCCCGCCACCCCTCTTGTAATATTCACTCCTAGGTATCTGATCCTGTCCATATCCCATTTAATCTTGTATTTGTCTTTGATCTCTGTCGTTGGGGTGTAGTTCAATGTTAAGGTCTGTGTCTTTGTTATGTTAAGTCTATACCCTGAGTAATATCCATATTCTGTCAGTAAACCCATCAGTGTCGGGAATCTTTTGTCTGGTTGTCTCATATATACTATCACATCATCTGCGAACAGTCCTAATTTATGTTCTGTTCCCCTTATCTCCACCCCTTTGATGTCCTCGGTCTGTCTAATTAGTTGAGCCAGTGGTTCGATGAATATATCGAAGAGTGTCGGCGAAAGACAACAGCCCTGTCTTGTAGCCCTCTCTAGTTTGATCCGGTCCGTCAGGTTGCCATTTACTTTAATCATTGCCGTTGGTTCTTGATATAATGCCCTAATTGTTTTCATCACGTTTTTGTCTAGTCCAAATTTCTCTAATACTTTATATAGGAATATCCAGCTTACACTGTCAAATGCTTTTTCTGCATCCAGGCTAACTAGTACTGCACTTCCTCCTTCTTTTTGTATCTCCTCTACTATCTGCACTGTCTGTCTTATGTTGTCCTGTGTTTTTCTTCCTTTAATGAATCCGGTCTGGTCTTCGTCTATAATATCTGGCATAAATGTTTCAAATCTTTGGATATTATCGATGTATACATCTTGTATTCTACATTAAGTATGGACACTGGTCTGAAGCTACTACATAGTTCCTTATCCTTCCCTTCCTTTGGAATCGTAGTAATTATGGCTTCTTTCCATGAGGGTGGCATTGTTCCTTTTTTCATTGTGTGTCTAAATGCTGCCTCTAATATGGGCCTCAGTTCCTGTCTAAATGTTTTGTAAAATTCCGAAGGGAATCCGTCGCTACCTGGTGACTTATTGTTCTTTGCTTTACTGATCGCATTTCCCACTTCCTGTTCTGTTATCTCTGCATTTAATATTTTTTTCTGTTCCTTTCCTATCGATGGTAAATCAAATTTTTCTAAGAATGTCTCTATCTCTTCTTCTCCTGCCGCTTTCGGTTGTGTGTATAGTGTCTTATAGTATTCTACAAATGTCTTCTCTATTTCAGCTGGTTCTCTTAGTAACCTGTTTGTGTCTTTTATTGTGTGTATTGTATTTAGTTTCTGTTGTATTTAGATTTAGGATTTTTATATAAACATTTTATCCAATCTATAAATGTGTTATTGAATCCCATACCTTTCAATGTTAGTTCAAGCCGAGAAGCATTGATGGTTCTTTTCGAGATCCAGCCACTGTTTGCAGATTTAAAGTTCTTCTGATAGTACCCTGTCGACCAGTGATAAAGCCAGTCTGGTCTGGGTGGATCAGTTTTATTATATGTTTCTGTATTCTTTTTTTAAGTATAGATGTCAATATCTTGAAATCGTTGCAAAGGAGACGTATGGGCCTATAGGAACTACATCTTGTGGGGTCTTTACCTTCTTTATGTATTACCGAGACAATAGCTTCTGACCAGCTTCCCGGTGGGTCTCTCTCAGATAGGGCATAGTTATAAACTACACTTAATACTGGTGTTAACTGTTCAGTGAAATGTTTATAAAATTCATTTGAAAACCCATCTGTACCTGGTGATTTATTGTTCTTAAGCATCTGAATAGTTTCCTCTATCTCCTTCTCCGTAATAGGGGAAGTCAGCTCATCAGCCTCATCTGGGGATAGTTTAGAAAGTTTAAGGTTATCTATGAAGTTGTTGATTTTTTCTTTCTTGTTTTCCAATTGCTGTGCTTTGTAGAGGTCGGTAGAGTAATCTGCAAATGCATTAGCAATTTCTTGTGTTTGCATTACTTCCAAGTGTGTGCTGGGGTGTTTAATCTTTGGAACTATCCGACTTGACTGTATTTTGTGGAGCTGAAATGACAGTAGCTTGCTTGCCCTATTTCCCATATCATAGTAATTCCTACCAGCTAAGGGCTCCTTCCGCTTTGTATGTCAACAGGTCATCTAGTTTTTGTCTGCAAGTTAGTAGAGCTTTTAAGTCTTCCTCATCTCTGTTCAGTTTATGTTTCCTTTCTAGTATTTTTACCTCATTTTCTAGGTTCTGCTGTTTTTCATTTAGCTGTTTCTTTAGTGCACTTGAAATTGAGATAATTTTACCTCTCATTACAGCCTTTGCCGCATCCAATAAAATGTATGGTGAGACATCCCCCTTATTGTTGAGATCAAAATAACTCTTCAGTTCTTCAGTTCTCTTCTCTTCACTTATCCTCTCCCATGTGTGAGAGTCAGACAGCATGGATACATTGAGCCTCCAATATTTAAAGATCTTATTGGTACTGAGGTTAAGTTGAAGAGTTAGAGGTCCATGATCTGAGATGGTCGCTGGTTCAATGATACATGATTCAACCTTGGCAATATCTTGCTTGGAAATACAGAAGTAATCTATTCGAGAGTAGCTACCATGGACCCCCGACCTAAAGGTAAAGTCTTTCTGCCTAGGATGGTGGAAACGCCATGCATCTATAAGTCCAAATAATTTTATCATTGCGTTCAGTGATCTAGATTTTTTTGAAATGGGTCCACAATCTACAGGAAGTTTGTCTACTTTTGGATTTAGTACACAGTTGAAATCACCGGCCATAAGGATAATTCCTTTGGCGTTACCAGCCAAAAGTGAGGCTATACCTTTAAAGAAATTGGGGCAGTCTTCATTTGGTGCATATATATTTAGAAAGGTTATGATTGATCCTCCTATTGACCCCTGGACCATAACATATCTGCCCTGGTCATCTGCAATTTCCTTTTCTTTGGTGAAGTATACTGATTTGTTAAATAGAAAAGCCACTCCTCTATTTTTCCCTGTTTGACAGGACGCACTATACACCTGGCCCACCCATTCTCTCTTACATTTCTGGTGTTAGTTTATTGATAAGTGAGTTTCTTGAATGAAAGCTATAGAGCACTGCATTTTCTTTAGTTGTCCAAAAAGTGTTTTCCTCTTTATTGGGTTGTTAAGACCATTTATATTGTAACTAATACATTTAAGGCTTCTCATAATGTCATTGTAATTCGTATGTACAACATAGATCTATCTTCCATAGTATATGAGCTTGAGGCATTTGTCAAAGAATATACAACATAAAAAACAAAACAAAATTGTCCCCTATTCACTTGTAAGGGAAAACCTAGGGCTTCCAATTTTCCAGTAAGCTGTCGTACATAAATCACAATTGAAATCTCCTCCCGACAGTGGCGGACTCAGGCTGTTTGAAGGGCAGGGGCGAAAATAAAAAAGGGCACCTACTGCACAACATGGGACCCCATCAGTAAGCAAAAAGCTATGATGCGTCATGTATGATGAAATAGTCTTCATCCTTGATTAAGATTAACATTAGAATAACATAGACAATCCAGATTAATAGTATAACTACACCTCTATGATAAAAACACACAGGGAACAATACACCTTTAACATTTTTATTTCATAAAACAGTTTAACAGTTCAAGTTAATTCGAGTGCCGTTGAGCTTCTTCCTTTCTCTCTCCTCCCCTTCTCTCCTCATGTCCTCTCCTCCTGTACTCCCCCTCTCCTCTCATTCTCTCCTCCTGTCCTCTCCTCCCCTTCTCTCCTCCCCTACTCTCCTCCTGTACTCCCCTTCTCTCCTCCTATACTCCCCTTCTCTCCTCCTGTACTCCCCTTCTCTCCTCCTGTCCACTCCTTCTCTCCTTCTGTCCTCTCCTCTCCTTCTCTCCTCCTGTCCTTTACTCTCCTTCTCTCATCCTGTCCTCTCCTTCTCTCCCTCTCTTTCTCTCCCTCCCCCTCCCTATCTTCCCCATTCTCTCCATTAAACTTACTATATTGTACCACCTGACTCCTCCCTCCTGCCATCCTCTGTCCTCTCCTCTATCACCTCTAATGAAAATATGTTGGTTATTTTCATGGACAGATTTGTATGTGCTGGCTCTCCATTGTTGCAATGGAAGGGAGATGGTGGGTGGGGGAGTCATAGCAGAATTCGTCTTTTGGTCCTCTGTTTATATATGTCAATGACCTCATTATGATCAATTGGGATATCCCTCTCAATTGAAAGCAGCATAAGATCAGAGAGCCTTTTTTCCCCACATCGGTTTCTGAGCTGGGTTTTGATCAGCTTCAGTTTAGAGAATGATCGCTCTACTGAAGCAGTTGTCACTGGTATTGTAGCATAATTATGTTTTGAGGAGCATGGTTATATTTGGGAAAACAGATTCCACATCATTGTCTTTCAGGCACTTAAGCGCAGCTTTGACATTGTTGGAGGGGAGAGCAGAGTGGAATACCTTGAGTTCGGTGACAACATTCTCTTCCTCTACACCATAAAACTGGCACACATCTGACAGATACAGCAGCTGTGTCGTTTGTCATGCCCTTCCAGTGACTTGAGATGGTAAGGCAGTGAAGACCTGATAGGATTGACCCAGTAGGTGTGTCATCCTTCCCTTTGAATCTTCGGTGTAGCTCATGGGAGAGTCAATGTCAAGAAAGGTAAAGAACACCTTTCCCTAGTAGTGCTCCTCCAAGTCTTGGACTTGGTAGTCCTCCGTAGCAGATTGAGAGCTATACCTGTACCTTTGAGGTACATTCCTGCGTCTTGTTTGTCCAGGTATTTCTTCTGGCACCTCAATGCCTGCTGCCTCTGCTTTCCCTTTTGCTTTTGAGAAAAGGACCTTGAACTCCTCATCCTTCCTCATTGCTTTCACTCTTTGTATGACTCCCTCCACAATGGTGTATGATGCTGACAAGTCAAGGTATTTTCTCTGAAGTGAAGCAGATGTGATGGCAGTTTCATTGAAGACAGGTGTGGCAATCTCCATGCATAGCATACATTCTAAATCTATGCTACGCAAGAGCATCCGGGCATCACCTGCTGCAGAGTCTGGTGGATCACTATCAGCCATGTTCTGAAGCAGCTTCACCACAGCAGAAAGGACCTTCTTCAGGGATCACAGAGCATCTTCTCTACACGCCCACCGTGTGTCAGACAGCCTTTTCAGTTCACAGAGTCTTTGGCCAGGGTACATGGTCTCTTGCATTTTCACAAACGCAGCGTGGCGTTTTGCAGATCTGGATATGAAAGTGTACAGATTTTCAACTAAATTGAAAAACCGAACAAAATGCTGGCTTGATTTGGCACTCTCCACCAAGATCAGGTTGAGACAGTGGGCATGGCAGTGCACGTATAAAGCTTTCTCATTGTGGCTCTGAATTCGCGACTGCAGACCGTTGTAGCTTCCGCTCATATTTGCGGCTCCATCGTAGCCTTGGCCCCTGATGTCTTCCACTTTTAATCCATTCTCCTCAAGGAATGTCATCACAACATTCTCCAATTATTTTGCTGTTGTTCCACTCACATCACAAACTTGTAAAAAATCTCTCCTTGATTTTCATCTGATGGACAAAGCGAACAACAAAGGACACTTGTTCGACATGAGAAACATCAGTTGTCTCATCCAAGAGAATGGATAATATTTGGGAATCTTCCATTTCTTTGAGAATTACTCTTCTGACATAGGTGGCAAGGGCACTGATTATGTCATTATGTGTCTTGTAGGACAACAGTGATGTCTGTGGTTTTTTCTGTTGAGACTGCTGGATGTGATTGATTTTATCAAGGTGCATTTTGATGGTGGAGTCATATTTTGCAAGTAGCTGTACAAGTTCAAGGAAATTCCCTTTGTTCAAAGATGTACCACTTTCATCATGACCCCTGAACGCCCCATCTTGCCGTGCAAGATACAATGTGATGTCTACCAGTCTTGTCATTAGCTCCCTGTTTCTTTGTCGTTCCTGTTCTCTTTTGGCTCGGCCTTCTACGTCTGGCCTCCTGAAAGCCTCTTCCAGTGGTCTCTGTTTGAAGTTGCTCCATCTTACCATGCCGTGGGGCACATGGTCAAGTTTAGACCATTGGAAGGGCACCAATGGGCACGTCCTCTCATTTTCAACACTCAAAAAGGGCATTTTAGCGCGACGTTTTCAACTGTGGGGGCACATGGTCACGTTTAACCATTAGAGGGGCACCAATAGGGCACGTCCTCTAATTTCTTTCACTCAAAAGGGCACTTTTGCGTGATATTATTTAACCGTGGGGCACATGGTCAAGTTTATACCATTGGAAGAGCACCAATAGGGCACACCTTCTATTTTTCGCCACTCAAAAGGGCACTTTAGCGCGCGTTTTTCAACCGTGGGGGCACCAATAGGGCACATCCTCTAATTTCTTTCACTCAAAAGGGCACTTAAGCGTGCGTTTTTCAACTGTGGGGGCACCAATAGGGCACATCCTCTAATTTCTTTCACTCAAAAGGGCACTTAAGCGCGCGTTTCTCAACCGTGGGGGCACCAGGGGGGGCTCCCTGAGTCCGCCAGTGCCTCCCGATGTTCTAGAGAGGTGTAGCTGTCTCTCTCAGGGAGCATATTGCACTAAGTGCAGAGAAGCTAACCACAAACGTATAGGGTTAACCTTTGCCTGATAAAACACAGGC
This sequence comes from Notolepis coatsorum, assembly GCF_963971535.1. Classification (NCBI taxonomy): domain Eukaryota; kingdom Metazoa; phylum Chordata; class Actinopteri; order Aulopiformes; family Paralepididae; genus Notolepis; species Notolepis coatsorum. The sequence goes on along the minus strand of NW_028173168.1, from coordinate 46,386 downwards.
TAAGTGTGATCCGTCATATGGCTCAGTCTCTGGCCTCAGAACCACATATAAACTAAAGTAGATTTGATATATTTACATTTTCCCAACAGGTAATTAATACTCAGGGTAAAGAATAATCATAGTAGTCAGCAGTATGTCCATTATTTCTTGTGTTTTACACTTATTGTAAACATTTCATGAGTCTACTATATCTAACTGGTTTACTCATCTTTATCGTCCATGAATGTTCTTAGGTCTGCGCCAGATAGTGACGTCATGGCTCCTTTCGTTCGCTGCTCTCGCCCGCTTCTTTGTGTACGCCACCTGTCCCTTGTCAGTTCTCTTTGTAGTTTCTCTCTGTCGTCGATTTGGACATGAATTCCCAGTTCTTTCAGTGTGGGAATTGCATCCACCAGGGAGTCAAACACCTTCGTTCCCGAGTCTGTTGTCATCCTGAGTCGTGCCGGGTATGGGCAATTAGCGCGTATCCCTCTTTCCGTCAGCTGTTTGATGACATGACGCACCTGAAATCTAGAAAGCGCACAATGATAGAGCGCGGGGGGGGGGCTAGAATCTCTCGGTTTGGCCATCAGTGATCTGTGCGCTCTTTCTATCTTGATCTCAGACTCAAGTTCAGGTGTTATTTTCAGGGATGTTGTCAATAGCTGCTTCTAAAACTCTTTAGTATCCTTGTCCTCGCTACCTTCGGGGACTTGGTAGATCCGGATATTGTTGCGTCTGAGTCTGTTTTGCAAATCTTCGCATGTTGCCGTCATTTCTGCATCTCTTCTTACAAGGTATTTGAGCGCCCTCTCGTGTCTCATTCCTCTATCGTCCAGTTTAGTGATTTCTGATTCAATGTCTGTAATTCTACCTTCTGTTTTGTCAATCCATTCAGTTACTTGCGACATAGATGTTTCAAGTTTGCTCTCTGAAGACTGAGTGGCATTATGTGCTTCTTTATTCTCTCTCCTTAGATATTTTAATTATTTTCATCAGGCGTGACATCTTTCTCTTTTCCAGAGTCGGTTTTGGTCTTTCTTTTAGCATTTCCTTTCTTCGGGCTCATTTTTAGACTTCTTACTGTCACACTCGTTAAATGTTGCTGACAATATCTGTATGTTGGGTAATTTATCTCGGGGTTCTGTGGAGCAAGAGACTCAAGCTGCTACCTCGTACATCACACAACCGGAAGTCCAAAAAAAATCAAACTATTCCAATAGTTAAAAAACATTAACTAACTATCAAAGTATTCCGACTACCAGACACATGCTTTACCTCCTGAGTCACTGTCACCCCTAACATTGGTAACATTGTCTTCCTTGTGCATTTAGGTACACAGTCTTGTACCCATGACTTTTTTCTTGTTTTTCTAACATTTTAATTTAATTATAATGCTCAACTCTGCTCCTGTCAATTGCATATCAATTGAATAAGTGGAACCGTATATAAAATGGGGGACCCTGATGTAAACAAGACGAAAGTCTTTCTCTGGTCTGCATCCCCTTAACAATTGTGTGTATTGAGCTGTACTGTATTGTACCCATTCTGCAATCTGTTAATAAAGTTTTCAATCAATCAATCAATAGACCAGCTAGCTTGAGAAACGTCCTGTTGTAGAGACCATATGAAATACTCTTCCCAAACCAGGCGGGTCACGTGAAGTATAGACCTATGGCAGGACGAACAAAACAAATGCAATAATACATATGCAATAATGCTTGAATAGAACCTGATATAAGAGTTAAGATTAGACTGTGGTTGTGATTGAAGGAACACGTCAACAGGAAAAGCGCTTACCGTCTTCTCCAGAGTCAGACAAGAAGATAGATAGCCTACCAATTCCCTCTCTGTGCATTCAGTAGAAAGTTATGGCTGCAAGCTAGCCTAGCTTAGCACAAATTAATGGACGCGGATACAGACCAGCTAGCCTAGCTGTTGGCCAAAAACACCTCTCCCAGAGTGTTAAGCCAGGCAAGGGGTCCGTATCCACTTCCATTCATTTGTGCTAATTACAGCCTGATAGCTTTCTACTGAACACACAGAGAGGAAGTTGGTATCTATGTTATTGTCTGACTCTAGTGGAGACGCATTTTCCATATGGTGTTGCTTTAAAGGGGAGCAGATACAGTATCATCATGACTATATTCTTAGCATTCTCATGAAATGGTTGCGTCTTTGATTACAATCACCCGTTGTTCACCAACCAAGATGTCTACAACAATGATGTAATGGAATACTATGAATAGCATTACGTTCCCCCATGATGTTGTTAGGAGACGTGATGGTGATGATATTGATATGATGATATGCTACCTCAATGTTTACCTTTCATAAACATGCTTATAAAGAATAGATTATTATTATTATTATTATTATTATTATTATTATTATTATTATTATTATTATTATTATTATTATTATTATTATTATTATTATTATTATTATTATTATTATTATTATTATTATTATTATTATACATGATTATCCATAATGTAACTCCATAAGGCCAATATCATAATAATAATTAGTCTGAAGCCATTTCCCCCCCTAGTTCTGGTTAGCTTGGTCTATTTTTGTAATAATACAACACTATAATGCACAATGATGTTATACACATCTTTCTTGTTCAGCTATCAGAATATGAAACACAATATGAAAGGTACATAATGTATGTTATGTTTGTTATAGCCATTAGTAAAATATTTACCTATTGTATCGGCAAAAGTCAAAAACAAAAGCAGCAACCAGGAGTTGAACCAACAATCATTGCAGTCACGGGTGAGTGCTCTCACCACTATCTAACTATGATTATACAGTAGTTAGACTTAAGGTTAGTTTTAACATTTGCTTAACGTTATGGTTAAGACATAAAGTTAGAGTTAGGGTTAAGGTTAGGGTTCAATCCCCAGCAGGGGAACATAAACGTTTTCTGAAAAAGTTTAAAAAAAATAATAATAATAATTAGAAATACAGGCCTAACCATTGGAAAGTATACAATAAAGACAGGCTTAATCAATGATAAGTACAAGATAAATACAGGCCTAACCAATGATAAGTACAAGATACAGGCTTGTAGAGACAGACAGACAGACAGACAGACAGACAGACAGACAGACAGACAGACAGACAGACAGACAGACAGACAGACAGACAGACAGACAGACAGACAGACAGACAGACAGACAGACAGACAGACAGACAGACAGACAGACAGACAGACAGACAGACAGACAGACAGACAGACAGACAGACAGACAGACAGACAGACAGACAGACAGACAGACAGACAGACAGACAGACAGACAGACAGACAGACAGACAGACAGACAGACAGACAGACAGACAGACAGACAGACAGACAGACAGACAGACAGACAGACAGACAGACAGACAGACAGACAGACAGACAGACAGACAGACCCCATGGTGCATTTCTGAGATGAGAAAAATAAACTGAATCAATATGCCCTCTGTGGATGCTTTGTGGGTGAGGTTGATACCCCCTGCGGGTGTATATGTATATATGCATGTATTTCTAAATCCAAAAATATTGTGTGTGTGTGTGTGTGTTTTTTTTACAGAACCAAACGGTTAGTCCCTGGCAAGGTTGTCTCCGTTTCCAGATTCCCTTTCAGTGGCTAAGAATACTCATGCCACGCGCCCGCCGTAAAATCTTTGATTTGTTGCATGGATCAGTATCCGAAACGCAGAGCTAATATGAAATAGTAGCTCTCTCTCTCTCTCTCTCTCTCTATCTCTCTCTCTCTCTCTCTCTCTCTCTCTCTCTCTCTCTCTCTCTCTCTCTCTCTCTCTCTCTCTCTCTCTCTCTCTCTCTCTCTCTCTCTCTCTCTCTCTCTGGAATCTTGGGTCTATCAGATGGTTTCAGACAGTATTTGTGTTGCGCCCGTATAATGATACAGCCACTATAAATGATTGCTCACACACACACACACACACACACACACACACACACACACACACACACACACACACACACACACACACACACACACACACACACACACACACACACACACACACACACACACACACACACACACACACACACACACACACACACACACACACACACACACACACACACACACACACATGACACACATGTCTTACAAGGGAATAACTCTAAGAATATCATCAAAAGCTGAATTTAATAGATGCTTCCCTGTTGTTTGTTATTTCCCCAGGAGAGTGGCAGACCCGCAGTCAGATGAAACGATCGGTTGTACCCAATATATATAATATCCTGTGTTTATCCCACTGCCAGGAGGATGCTACACGAGCTGAGCGTAGTAAGTGTACTGGTGTCTGTTGCGTCTCTCCGTCAGAGAGAGCCAACCGACCTTCTCATGAAGGACACGGTGATGAGTGTCGAATCTATCACCGGTGATGAATCTGAGGGCTCTAGGAACTGGAAAACAGCATACATTTTACTAGCATTAACCTCTTAAGCCCTAGCCACATTTTCAGAAAATTTGCCTAAAAGTACATGTACAGTACACAGCAAGATGGCTGTGCCTCTGTCCATGGCTGCCTGTCACTGCCTCAATTTATCTGTGTTTATCCTCGCCCTGTTTGTGTCTAACATCCATAACGCCAGGGGTGTAAAGTACTTGAGTAATTGTACTTCGTTGCAATACTTAAGTACTGTTTTGGGGGATTTGTACTTTACTCGAGTATTATTAGGTTTGTATACTTGTACTTTTACTCAATTACATTTCAGAGGAAAAAAACATACTTTTTACTCCTTAGATCTAATATGCAGACCTACAAAGTACAAAGTACAAATCTCGCAGGTCCAACCATTTTAATTAGTATATTTGTTTCTCTGGCCTAACTAACGTTAACGTTATTAATCCTGTGGCCGCACTTTATTTAAAAACAGCCAATCAAATCCCCATCAATGGAAAATGAACCCGCCCATACCCATGCTGATTGGTCCTTGTGCAAGACTAGAAAGCAGGGATCTTTGATTAAACACCTGCTATCAGAAGAATAGACAGTCAGAGTGACAAGGTACAGAAGATGGCCACAAACGATAGTACGAGTGATGAAGAGGACGAAACGGAACATTTCATTGCCCCGGAATAAAAAAACGTTTACTTAAACTTTTTAGTACATTTAAAAGTAGAAACTTTTTCCTTTTACTCAAGTGTGTTTTTTGCCAGATACTCTGACTTTTACTTGAGTCAGATTTTGAGACGGTACCCATACTTTCACTTAAGTATAATTTCTGGGTACTTTTTACACCCCTGCATAATGCTCAAGTTAAAATTGTCTACAATTGACAACTGCTTCTAGACATCCAAGACTCCTTTTTTGGTCTCCATGGGTGGGATTTTGGCGAGAGAACTCTACCTGGGGAAAGAATTATATCATGCCCCGGGCCTGTGCAGTCCTCTGTTGAACTACTACAACCGCACTTAGGGCTGACGCACCGCAAGCGAAAGGGGAGAAAACAAGCGGGCGTTGCTGTAAAAAAAAGAATAGACATATCGTTAAGCCACGCCCCCTTTGAAAAGTCGGACAACAAAGCCGACCGTGAATGACGATGGCCGCGGGGGGACCTCAAGTTCAATTGTCAGATTTACCACAGCAGGTAATAGACATGTTTTTTAAAGATGACACAAATATTTCGTCTAGAAGCAGACAGAGAGGGTTACAATACGCAGTGGAAAGGTACGTTCATGAGATAAACATTTACAGAAAAGATACCATTAGAATTGAGGCCAAATGCTATCACTCGCAGCTGAAAAGTGAGAAACCCCACAGGCTCTATATCAATGTTGCTGATGACAACACCATCATGGAGCAGTGTTGTTCGTGTATTGCAGGGTAAGTAATTTCTAACACATTATTACCTTAGACCTCCATGATTACTACTAGTTTACAACTATTTAGTTTAGTTTAGTGGTCCAACGCAGTATACCAGCTCTCTCACTCACCCGGTATACTGAGTGGGTGGGGCAGGGCTAAAGTCAGGCAGACATTGGATTTGCATATGTCAAAGCCACTGTGTAGGCCAGTAGCTAGACCCGACAGCTGTGTCATTTATGTAATGTTAGTGATATTCAAGTAGCAGCTAGTACAAGCAGTGTTCTCAAACAGTCTATTTATTTTCTCCCCTTCTCATTTCTGTTGAAACCATAGGGCAACTGGTTACTGTTCACACATCATTGGGCTCTTGTACAGTTTAGATATTTCTTGTGCCCAAAATGATGACACTGCCTCCTGTACAAGTCGGCCACAGCAGTGGCATAAACCCAGAGGGAAGAAGATAGCAGGCCAGCCTATAACCTCTGCAGTCGTGGCAAAAGCCAAACTGAACCGCAAAGGGAGACCAGTGATCCCTACCTACACTCCTAACAGGTAGTTTCAAAGCACAATAAAGACAGATACATTTGGTAATAAAGGCAAAATGATGCTCCTTCACAGTTTATTGAAAAATAATAATAGCCTAGGCACAACATCCGATACATTTCGAACACAGTTAACAGTAACATGTATCTTTCTGCCTTTAGGAAAGAGTCAGGAATCAGTGAGGAAATATATGAGACACTGAGAGGAATGAGAGGCACACCTATAAGCTACATCGTTAACCAGACCCCTATACTGGTAGCAGTAGGTGGAAAGGACTACCCCATTGGTTGTGGCTTGAGCTATCAGGTAATGGTATTCTTGAGGATGCAAGGCTGGAAGTTAGACAGCATACTCACAACATACCAGATCTGGTTGATGTTTGTCAACCTTATGTTAGGTATCCTCTCTGACACAATTTTAAATGTCTTTATCTTTGATATAGCACATTCAACATGTATCCTGTGTGCAGCCACTTTTTTGTCAGGCAGACATCTGTAGAGGGCATTTGCCTTTTTCCTCTGATGAAGGGTGGGATGTTTATTTCAAGTCCAATTTCTTGTAGGTCATTTTCAATTAAAAATCCTTTATCTACCATAAACCCATCCACTTCCTGCAGATAGCCATGTTTAAGCAGATTTTTCATTAGCTCAATAAAGTTGCTCTGCCTAACTATTTCTTTGTCAGACATAGATCCAGTGAAAAGAGTTGAACAAAATATTACAGAACCTCGTGGATCACATGCTATGAGGGATTTCAATGTGTTTGCAGACTTGTAGGTTGAGTAACTTTGACTCTGCAATACAAGTGAAGTTGGGGTTTGAATTTTTAACTTTTTAACTAATTCTTCTCTGTACTTTCCTGGCATTTGTGCCATTATTATGTCTCTATGAGGCCATGCGGGTAGTTCCCCTAGAACTGTGCACATGTAGTCCACCCATGCGTTGAACAAAGTACCAACACTACGTTCATCAATCATAAATCTAAATGCCAAATCTTTTAAATCATGATTTTGTCTCAGTTTCATAAGAACAAGCAAGAGCTGCACACGCAGGGGCATTGTGTTAATTTGCCAATCACTTCTGCTATATGTCAATGGGACTGAAGTTTGCTGTGCTGTTTCACTGCTAGGTATACTAAACATAAGTGAATTCAGTGTCATATTTGAAATAGGCTGGTACACGGCTGTGCTGCAAGACCTCTGGTGTTAATCTATTATTTGGTACTTGATTATGTCTCAGAACAGTATTTATACTCGTCAGTGATTCGATTTGTGCTTGTTGATTTCGCTGCAGCTCCCACTGTTGCAGCTCCCACAGACCAACCCAACAACATCCCTGCCTGTATCCGCTTCCTGTACCAAGACCATCCCCATGCCCCTCTATCCAGACATAGCCATACCAACACCACAGCACATCCAGAGCTTTGATCTGGAGGAAGCAAGACAACTACAACTGCAAACGACGGGACATGCTGCATGTCCACTGTGGCACAAGGAGCGAGAGGGCAGGCTGACTGCATCAGAATTTGGCAAGATACTAAAGAGAAAGAAAATTTCAGATGCCTTCATACAGTCCACATATTACCCCAAGCCCTTCACTGCTACTGCAACAACCTATGGCTCTGCCAATGAGTCAAAGGCCAAGCAGCTGTACCAGGAGACATTTCCAGATAGGCATGTTCATAGCTCTGGCCTCTTCCTGCAACCAGATCTCCCCTTCCTTGGGGCAACACCAGATGCTATAATATGTGACAATGGTCAAACAGGCTTGCTTGAGGTGAAATGTTGTAGCAAGGGACATGACGGTATAGCAGAGGCAGCCACAGCCATAAAAGATGTATATGTGCGTAAAGATGGAGAAGACATGCACATCTCAGAGAGGCACAACTGTTATTACCAAATTCAAGGGCAACTACTACTTAGCGGACTCAACTTCTGTGACTTTGTACTTTTTACAAGAAGAGATATATATATATATATATATATATATATATTGAGAGAGTTCACAGAGATATTCAGTTCATCAATGACATGATTGTAAAGCTGCACACATTCCATGATGCTCACTTTTGTCCAAAAACATAAATCAGACCTCTTTCATTGTCACTCATGTCCTGTCTTGGGTTGACCTGTGTCGTCTCTGTGAGGGCAGTAACATCTCCAGCACACCTCATTCTGTGAAAAAAACACAAAAAGCTGAGTATTAGCTAAGCAGACAGATAATAATAATAGTTCATTTATGGAGCATCTTTCATACATAAAATGCAGCTCAAAGTGGATTTTATTGACAATAAACATAACAACTTTGACAGATCAACATTTGTATTTGCCTTGTCAGGGATAAAACGAAAAGTCCAGGACTTATTTACATCATTGTCCCTGTTGTTACTGGTTTCAAGTGGCACTATGGCATCTGAAGTGCATCAAGCATTCTTAGTGCATGTAGTAGTATTCATGTTTCAGTTCATTCATGTTCATGTTCATTCATGTTTCAGTTTTTTTTTATTATAAAAAAAAGCATCATTCATGCTCATTTGTGCATTAAAAACAATTATTTTCATCAACAAAGTGCATAGAGACATTACTCATCGTTCACCAGAGGTTCACTAGGTACACCAGACGTTCCTCCGGTGGTTATAACAAGTTTGTCCTCCCTGCTTAGCCTTATGTTTGACACCATTAATATGGATTCTGTCTTGTTGCCTAGATGCAGTGACAACCTGTTGTCTGTTAGCCAGTTCTTTATACTATCAATGGTGGTCACTACATTACATGTATAATAACTATAACTGTCCTTGTTGGTCATCATTTCCACTGTTATGCACCTGGCTGACTGTAACGTTACCTTTTTTTGGGTGAGGGTCTGTGTCTTTTCGGAGCAGACACGAGAGCCCGGATGGGATCTGGATTTTCCAGAGTTGGCTTCCCATCTCTGAAGTGCTTTGGGGTGAAAAGACAGTTAGCAAAAGTTAGCTAAAAACACCAGCTAACTAGCGAGGACGAAAGTAGTCAGCAAACAAGTTGGCAGCTAACGTTAGCTAGCTGGGCTGGATATACGCTAGCTAGTTGGCAGTCAAAGTCAAACGTTAGCAAACTAATAGTTTGGTCTACGTTTCTAATACATGCCGTCAAATATTATGTCTTTATGAATTGACCTTACCTTTGAGCAAACATAAGTGTCCTTGGTAATGGTCTTCACATTCAGTTGTGTATGTGGTCGACGACACAACAGAATCCACCGCTTGCATTTGTCAAGTTTTCTTTTGGGCTTCAGAAAAGGTATGAAATATACTCCTCCATCCAGTCTTTCAGGGTACCTGGTGTCCGAATTACAGGTACCCCACACACAGCGTTTCACCATCAAATATTAGGTAGATAATAACATATAAACTGAACTCTTCACAGTGGTTTCGATCACAGACGTTTGGTTTGATGCGCCCCACACACGGCTTTTCTGGTGTTGTCCGAGTTTTCTGCCAGCGAGGATTTTCTCTGTGATATGATTGGACAAATTCTATTTGGGGTGTGGTTTCGCAACAGGTCTATTGCTCGCCGTGCCCAGCCTTCTTACCTGGTCCAAGTAGGGCTCGTTCCTGGGGATCTGGCCTGTCACTCGCCCCTCCCGGACTCGGGACATGCCTTCCTAGCCCAGAACGTCTCCCTCGAAGGACACCGCACTGTGAACAGCACTGGATGCCGTGGAGTAAATCCCCAAAATCTTCGCCCTCTCCAGAGGCTTCAGTCTCCGGTAAATCAACCCCCAGCCCAATGAAAATGGCTCTACTAAACGTCTGCTCGCTGTCAAACAAGACTTTCAATTTAAATATGTTGTTCACCACGCAAAATGTACTGGCTGAAGACTGGTGAGATTGCCCCTCTTATTGAACTCTGTCCTCCGGATTGTGACTTTTTTTAGTACCCGGCCCGCATTCTTCAGGGCGTGGGGGTGGACTGGCTATGGTTTTTAGAAAACGTTTTAACTGCCACCGTTTTGTTACAGAAATCTATTCTAGTTTTGAATTACAGTTAATCAAAGTTGAATTGGCGAATCCTCTACTGGTAGCCCTTGTTTATCATCCTCCCCAAAAATCATCTAATTAATTCCTTTCACAACTGTCTGTCTTCCTGTCACAAAATATGCCTCATTATGACAAGGTGTTGCTTCTGGGCGATCTAAATGTGCATGTTTGCTGCCCCTCTAAGCCGTATGTAAATTATTTCATACAGTTGATTGAATCATTTAATTTGACCCAACATATCAAAGCACTAACGCACAAACTTGGTCACACACTAGACCTGGTCCTAACTTATGGCTTTGAAATTGACAACCTGGAAATTAATGACCCGTGCTTCTCAGATCACTTTGTTATTATATTTGACGTTTTGATTTCTGCCTTGCACTCCAAACCTCTCCTCCCTACCAGCTCCTCTCGCCACATTAACTCCTCCACTGCTAGTAGTTTCTGTGCAGCCTATACATCTGATCCGAACACCTGCAATATTGAGGCCCCCCTGCCCTACCATAACACAGAGATGCTTATCACTATGTTTAATTCATCCTGTTCCTCCATACTTAACTCGCTCCCCTCAAAGTCAAAAAGCCCAAGCCTAAACCCAACCTTGGCTTAATGACACCACCCGTGACTTAAGGAGACTGTGCAGACAAGCTGAGCGCAGATGGAAGCAAAACAAGCTCCAAATACACTTTGACATTCGGAAAGACCACCTCAGGAATAACCAAGGTGTTCAAAGTGGCAAGAGAAAAGCATTTCTCTGATTTGATTTCTATAAATTGTCATAACCCCAGAATTATTTTCGCCACGATAACCTCATTCACATGCCCGTCCCTGCTCCCTGTACTGATGTATCTCCCTCCAAATGTGAGAAGTTCCTCAACTTCTTCATCAGTAAGGTGGAAACAATTATGTCCAGCATCCTGCCCTCCACCCTCACCCCAACTCCCCCTAAATGTGTGGCCCAACTCAATAGCTTTGAACTCATCTCCTTAGCATCTCTCACTGAGATTATTTCTGCCATGAAATCTGTTTCGTGTCCCCTTGACACTGTCCCAACCTGTCTCCTAAAAGACAGCTTTGACCCACTGGGTCCCAGCATCCTTGCCATTGTTAACTCATTCCCCGGCAACAACGAGTTTACTCATCGTTATTGGGAGCCGACGCTTGAACGCCAACAACGAGTATACTCATTATTTGATCATTTCTTTCGATATGTGTATTCATTATTCATCCAGGGACCTTGGTGTTACCATAGGGAATGAGTCTGAGTATTTTATCCATAGCTATAATATAGAATATAGTTATAGCTCTACAAACAAGGTGACGCACTCCTATCTGTTAAAGCGTGGCAGTGCTAGAACGGGCCCCACTAATCCCCGGTGGTCAAGGAGTTAATAACTCCATAACCTCTGGGTCCATCCCCTCCTGCCTCAAGCATGCCATGGTTGAGCCCCTCCTAAAAAAACTACCCTTGACCCTGCCACACGCAGTAACTACAGGCCCATTTCTAAACTACCTTTCCTAGCTAAGATCTTGAAAAAGATAGTCCTGTCACAGCTCCTTTCATACTTAGATCATAACAAGTGTATTGATAAGTTCCAGTCAGGTTGCAGGGCAGCTCACACCACTGAATCAGCACTACTTAAGATCTATAATGACCTGCTGCTCACCGTTGACTCTGGCAGCTGTGCCATTCTACTCCTCCTAGACCTCACTGCCGTCTTTGATACAGTTGAACATCCCATTCTGCTCGACCATCTTGAACACCGGCTGGGTATAGGTGGGGTGGCCATGAACTGGTTTGCCTCCCTCTTTAGTCAAAGATCATTCTCAGTCAGCATAAGTGGCCACTCCTCTACTGTAGCTGGTCTCCCTTATGGCATCCCGCAAGGCTCCAACCTGGCCCCATACTATTTTCTATATACATGCTCCCCCTAGTTGAAATCATTCAGAAACATAATATATCCTACAATGTTTATGCTGATGACACACAGTTATATCTTCCTTTAAAACCCTATAATATTTCCAACCTCGACAATCTGAGAGCCTGCATTGAGGACATACAATCATGGATGTCTCACAATTTCCTTCAACTAAATGAAAAGAAAACTGAAATCATTCTGTTTGGTCCTCCCAAATTTCATCACAGATAGCTTAGGTCAGCTTTCCACCTATGTCAAGTCCCATGTCAAGAGCCTTGGAGTAATCTTTGACTCTGCTTTTAAATTTTACAAACAGGTAAACTCCGTTGTCAAATCCAGCTTTTTTCAACTACGTAATATTGCTAAAATAAAACTCATCCCCCCACCCCCGATCTAGAAAGAGTTATTCACGCATTCATCACTTCACGTCTGAATTATTGTAATTCCCTACACAGGCATCAGCCAAACATCCTTATCCCGCCTCCAGCTGGTTCAGAACTCAGCAGCAAGGCTCTTGACTGGCACCAAAAGGAGGGAACACATCACCCCAGTGCTGTCCTCCCTCCATTGGCTCCCTGTCACCCTGAGAATAGATTTTTAAATCCTCCTTTTTATTTATAAGGCAATGATTGGCGTAGCCCTTGTGTATATATCAGACCTCCTAACCCCCTACTCATCCCCCAGGTCCCTTAGATCATCCAACTGACCCTCCTGACTGTCCCTTGCACCAAGTCTAAGACTCGAGGTGACTGCTCGTTTGCAGCAGTGGCCCCCAGGCTATGGAATGGTCTTCCCCCAGACATAAGATCTGCTCCCTCTGTGGATGCTTTTATATCCCGCCTCAAAACCCACCTCTACTCCATAGCATTTGGCTAGGATTAATCTGCACTCCATTACAATTCTCTGTACAATGTTCTGTCAGCCTGGTGCTTATTCGATCCCCCTGGTGTTGCTGTTCTGTGTTCTGTACAGTGTCCAGTTACTTTATTGTCATTCCGTGTGTCTCATGTCTTACCGTACTGTCTGTTGCATAGTCCTACTCAGTGTGCGAACCATATCACAATTTTCGGGGGAGCTCCGGAAAAACCGGCAAAAACCAAAAAAACTCAGAGCGTGTTTTTATAGTCACATATTTGTCATGTGTAGGTGGGTTTTCCAGAAAACTCACCACTCTCGCTGCCGTTGAATTCGTAAGGGCTGCTACCACGTAGTAGTACTTGGTGGCATCCGCGGTAATATCCCTGAGAGCGAATTGGGCTTCGGCTTGCGCGCAAACCAAGCGTTGGCACTCTGCGCAGCTTGAGTGAAACTGCGTTCAAAGTTCTGCGATCTGCGTTCTGTTGTTCAGTTGACATGTTCGATATAATCTCCGAAATACGTCCAAGGGTCACAAATGTAGGAATGCAGTAATGATAGCGTAGACGGAGTCGTGTTCCGATGCAAAAACACTCGTTTATTACGCACGCTACTGTCGCACAAACACTTCCATTCAACTTTCACTCGTCTGTCTCTCTTTAACTACATCATCCCCCGCTAAGGGTCATGGGAGATGTAGTAAACACCACAAAAGGCTAGAATGCCGTGAATTATGTCCCAGTAAGTAGCCACTACACGCAAATCATTAATCATACATCCAAAATAGCATACGTTTATTATTATACACGATGATGATACAGAAAATTACAGAAAAATGAGAAATGCATGGCAAAAGTAGCATTTATTTTCAGTAATTTAGAGACCCCCCAAAGATTCACAAATCATGTTTTCAGGGGAGCTGATGTCTGATCTAAGGGAGCCATGGCTCATCCAGCTCCCCCCGTGGATCGCACCCTGGTCCTACTCCCATAACATATCGGCTAGTCTCCTATGTCTTACTATATTGTCGGCTGTATAGTATTTGTGTCATAACATATTGTCTACTGTCCTATGTCATACTGTATCGTTTGTTGTATACTCCTAGTGTCTTGTGGTCCTACTGTATTGTCTGTCCATTCTGTCTTTTGTCATGTTGTATTGTCCTCTGTATACACTGTGTGACTATGTCTATAGTTTAACATTTTGTAGTTACAGTACAGAACTTTGTTCGGCTCTTTGAGCTTATAAATGCGCTATATAAATAAATGACTTGACTTGACTTGACATACCCAAGTGAATGGAAGATTTCTCCACTTCTACATGGTTCATGCATGTTCTTGGTATCTAGGGACATCTATGGACCTCAGGGAATGTATACCCAGTGACAGAAATATTGTGTATGTTACTATGCTTGAGTAAATTGTAATGAATCAAAGGAGAATATCAATTATTATTATTATTATTATTATTATTATTATTATTATTATTATTATTATTATTATTATTATTATTATTATTATTATTATTATTATTATTATTATTATTATTATTATTATTATTATTATTATTATTATTATTATTATTATTATTATTATTATTATTATTATTATTATTATTGTTTTTTTTTCATCTTTGACAGTGAATAACACCATGCTAATATTGACCAAAAATCTAAGCAAATAAACAAAGGGCAGATAATTTACAGGAGTTTGTGTAGATACAGTACTGAATTTTCCATCCGGACACATGCTATTTGAAATATGAATATAGAATATAGCATTTCAGGTCTATAAATGACCTTATTATGGCCAAGTCATACATCTATGGATTGGCCCAAATCTCCTCTTTCCAATGGCAGAGTTAAATCTGGATTTAGTACCACCAGGCGCCCGTTACTGGGCAGAAAAGACCATGAATGAAATCTACTGTAAGTACAGTTACTTTTGTATAATGTCCATAACTCCACCATATTTTTCTAGACGTTCACAGAAAGGTAAAGAAACAATATACGTTGTTGTTATGGCAATAACATTCAGGTATGTTCGACCTGTGAGATAATCACGATTTTCACGTCAATATTTATTTTCACGTCAAGCGGATGCAGCTTTGACTGCGGCTGGTGTGAGCTAGGTAGTGTAGTTTTATGAAATTTCAATGTACATTGAAAGGGTCTCCTCTTTTTTAGGACTACAATGATTTCATGATGGTGTCACAGAAAATTTGTGTTTTACACATCTTTCTAATGTTATGTATGTTTATCCAAAATTGCCATTGGCACCAATGCATTCGTCTCGAGGCTTCTCGAGAAAAAGAGAGACAAAACATATACAGTATATCCTTGGAAATATCCCTCACGTCATATATCGTCATTTCCTGAATTTCATTGGCTACAAAACAATCATCAACAGTCAATCATTTTCACCGTCAGAGGTGATTGGTCCAGTCACAGGGAGGCGAAACCGAAGGTGGTCACTTTTTCTAAACTGATAAGTCTGATCGAAATTGGAAGTCGAAATTGGAAGCATATAATAGGCCAAGTAGGGTGTCAATCAAACAGCCATTTTAGCTTTCAACCAATGTGTTGGTTGATAGACAATAACACAGCGTGATGCTGGCGGCCAAATGTGACGGCGGGGAGTCAGAACGTTAAGAGGTTTTTAATATAAATAGTGAAAAGTACAGGACCTATAATTGAACCCTGTGGCACACTTTTAATTATTGATGAAATTTCAGATTGAGCATATTAACCTGCTTGATAAATTCATGATAGTCTACATTACATGATCATTACACATCAATCTACTCAAATCAATTTAAAATTGTGTGGTGGTGTTTTCCGTGTCAGTTTCGAGATAGTAGTAGTGCTTTTTCTTTTGGAACTGCATTCCTTAAAGGGATAGACTGCTGTCTGCTGTCAACACCAGCATTCCTCCCAGGTGCGTGTCAGGCTCCTCATTCACTTCCATTCATTTTGAAGACAATATGAATAAATAATATGCCTGTACAGTTTGTTTATATTTCAGAAGTATGATATTTAGACTTCCTCAATATGAATAGAAGTGAATAAGGAGCCTGACACCTAGGAGGAATGGTGGTTGTAGCTGAGGGGTACAATTCCCTGACTGTATTGTTAGATATGATATTTAATACCACTACCTCATGTACTTTAACTTCTGGCCACCCAGTACAAGATATAAGTATGATGAACACTTTCCCACCTGATGAAACGAACCAACACAAATGGACCAAATCGAATATTTAATACAGCAAAGGGTGTACACAATATTCACTTAATTACATTTATGATTTGAAATGTTAAGTATGCACTTTTATGGCAAATGAGTATTCGTAGGTAAATCAACATTGAATGTCCAATCTCTGGTTGCGCAGGGAGTAAGTATACAACCTGGAATATTTAGGAAACGATAGCGATAGTACTTAAATAATTATAGCTGGATACACTAAGGGGGGGGGGGGGTCCCGCTGGTTGTAAGACAGTAGGAGGGGGGGGTTAGAGAAGTCGCTGGCGGTATCCCATCTGGCCGACGGTGTCTTGGGAGAATCCAAAGTCTTAGACCCAGTGCCCACAGAACCTGGGGCCGTAGACGAACACAGCTGGACCCTCTGTGGAACGGTATCTGCCGGTCCACAACGGAGAGACGTGGTGCGACCTCACGTGTAGAGCGCCGCCTCACCTGTAGTCCTCTCCGGGGGGTAATTCCAACACTCGACAGTGTTGGCCTTTATCCATGGAATAATCAAAGTACACAAAGCACAATCCAAGAGCCGTGGAAGGCTCGCCGTCGTCGGGTAGAGTAATCCAATATACAGGTCCAGTCGCTCTTGACCCGGAGCTCCTCGGATGCAATCACCACTAGGGGTCTGACCAGCCTGGATAAGCGTCCAGATAACGTCAGGAATGATGGGGGTACTGATAACTTTAGAACTCGAACCGAACGATGCACCATACATAAATAGACTATTATTAGCTTAATAGAATACGTCCAACTCGACGGTATGGTGCCAAACTATGACCATTCAACTATTAATCTACACGATGTCTCAATGCCTATTCTGGGCCAAGTAGGCCCTACTACACCGCACGTGCTTCGTGGGGAGGCTTTTGCGTCTGTCACTCTGTTGGAGGGTAAAGAACTGGACTAAAAGAAAGTTCTACTTTACGAGCGTCATATATATATGCGCTATGAACAAATAGTACCATACGTATTTCGCCCGGCATATTACTGCGCGGGACCGGGGGCTGCCTCGACATGTTAGGCGGCACGATTGAACTTGAACCTAGGGGTATGGCAACCTGGCGCCAGGTTCTAGTCCAATGGTAGAATGAAACTATTATGGGCTGTTTAGTAGAAACGGGGATATTCAATGCATATTGTACAAGGAATATACAGGGGATATCAAACGATATACAAATACAATTAAAGGGGAACTATCTTATAAATGACCTTTTCCAGTGTTTCGGGTTATTTTATAGCTATGTGGACTTATAGTAATAGAATCTATGTCTCTAATTCTCGATTTGGCGCATTCTTCCAATTCTCCCCTCACAATAATGTCCCTCCCTCAAGTGAGTCATCTGAAAATTTGCCTATATGGGACGTCATATGGTGAATTTGCATAATAACACCCGCCCCCCTCTATCTGCCAGGCAGCCACGAGCCAGCGCAGGTAAACACAGTTGAACAGTATTTATTGCAGGACGCAACCGCAAGCAAATTGAATTGAAGTGAGTTACTTAGCATTGGATTATCGTTATGAACAGATCGGGGCTACGTTGTGCTGTTCCTAGCTGCCGTGCAACGAATGTGACCTTGCATTTATTCCCTGACGATAGCGTGACCCGTCATCAATGGACAAAGTTTATTTTCGGCGACCCGCCGAATGGTTTTCCAACTCATCGTAGTCGCGTCTGTACCGCACATTTTTGCGAGGATGACATTGATAACAAAGGACTTTATGATGCTGGGATGAGTTCCAGGATTACACTAAAGAAGGGTGCTGTACCGTGTATTCGGGACCCGAACGAATCCGTAAGTACAAATGTAATTAGTCAGCTAACTAAATAATTGTTGCTAGCTTAGCTAACGTTATTTTAGCTCTGTGCTTCATTATATATATGTAGACCTAGTTGTGTGTATTGCGAATGAATGATTGTGTTCCTTGTGTGTGTTTGGGGGGGAATAGCTAGGTTTATCTCAGCTGTTTATTGCGCCAAGGAAATCTAACGTTAGTACACGCTGTGTGTAGGTGTGTGTTCGGAGTGTAAGGTATTCCATCCTAATTGTGAAATAAATGATCAGATAATCCAGTCGGGCCTGACTATATTCAATATCTAAACTTTACCTGCACTATTCTTACCCTACCTTCAATGGTTTTATTCCAAGTAGTGAATCAAAATATGTTACAGACAGATTATGCATTGTATTGTATTATATATGTAATTGTTTTTATCCTTAGGGCAATGTAAATGTAAGCAGGCCTTTGCAGCGCCCAGCTACGCGGGACGCAACACGCTCCCGGGACATCTGTTGCCAGACCGACCCCCCAAATAGAATATCTATTGGCACTCAGCTCTCTATAAGAACTTTACAGACGCATGTCAAAAGTCAAGGTTTGTAACATTTCTGATCAATTAGCAAATTATGTATTCCAGTTAGTGCTGTGATGTGTTGCTTAGAATATCAATTCTGTAGCTATTGCACATGTAATGCACACATGTAGTTTTGGTAGCTATAATAGCCTTTAGATATAGATATCAATCTATCTACTGTAATATCATCCACAGGCCATAATCTGTACACATTGAACTAAAGTCTGCCTTCTTTGACTAAACTACTGTATGTTTTCTAAATAGCTGTTCAGGCAAAAGTGGCGTCTGTAGAGGTTGGAGTTGGAACCCCAGGCAGCTGGTTCAATGAACCTGCTCCCTCCACCTCAACACCAGTGAAGACGGTTCGATCCGGTAAACGACCACGGCTGGATTTGGATGACGATGACTTCTTCAGCTCCCCCTTTGAGGACCAAGAGCCTCATGACTCCACCTACACCCCTGACTCAGCGACGACCGAGTCCTCGATTCTAGCGTAAGTTCTTAGCCAGTAAATAGTAATGCTGTTCTAATAGTAATGTGCCAGTTCTGATGTAGATGACGTCATTTATTTACGTCATTGTGTTTCTTTTTTCTTTATTCTTACGCTCATATCCCTTGAGCAGGCAAGCCTCACCACCCATATACGATGTACCTAAATACATCGTATACGAAGACTGTCTCCTCCAGTTATTCCAAAAGTGTCCGGTGTGCAGTGCTGCATGTGATGTCCAGAAGACAACGCGAGGAACCTTCTTGGCTGTCAATCAACGGTGCCCCCATTGCCAGTTTAGCAGAAAGTGGGCGAGTCAGCCATTGATTGGAACCACACCTGCAGGGAACCTACAACTTTCTGCTGCTGTCTACTTCACAGGGGCATCTTTCAACCAAATGGAGAAGGTATTGATTGCATAAGTCATGTATCCATTATGTTTCCATTTTGTTTGTGTTTAGCGTTATTAATTTATTATTTTCTTGTCTTAAAAAATATTAGGTTCTCAATGCATTCCGCGTCAAGACGATGAAGTACAGCGCGTTTCGGAGACACGCCAGGATGTACTTGGAACCTGCCATTATTAACAAATGGAAGACACAACAGGAGGTAAACGGTACTCTACCCCCCCCCCCCCCTCACAGTGAGCTGTGTGGTTTCCACAAGGAAGCATACTAGGACCGCTACTCTTCCTAATTTATGCAAATGACATGTCGGCAGCCTGTGAAGCAATATAATCCAACCAGAAAAGGTTCTGCAGTCGCCGGTGTAGGTTCTCCGGTGTACATATCCAACGGTTCTCGTCTAGGACTCCTCGGGTGGGGGCACGAGTTTAGGCCGCCCAGCCTGGATAAGTGCACTAGCTATATACACGACGAACCGGTGGTAATGCTGGTCACTGAAGAACGGTAGCCGCACGATACACTATAAATGATAGACTATTACTTCACATTAGAATAAGTCGAACTCAACGGTACTGCGTTAAACTCTGACACTTTAGCAATCTATTCGCATGCGGTTCTCAAGGCTCTATTCAGAGGCAAAGTTGCCCCCTTCACTACACGTTGTCTCGTGGTGAAGGCTTTACTAGTAATGAACGAATTGCTGCTGTTTCCACCTGCGCCGTATTTATACGTAAGGTGAATTATCTAGTGCCAACCTCAGTTCTGTCTCGTAATACTGCGCAGACTTGGACATGTTGAGACATGCCTTGGCGTTGCCTTTGAACTTGCCATTGGGTGTATGGTCGTTGGCGCCTAGGGGTCGCTGTCCAATAGGAGAGCGAGTATTATGGTCTGGTTTGTACCCAGGTAAAGGGATATTCCGTGTATATAAAGAATATACAAGGGATATCAAACGATATACAAATATTATACAAGGGATCTCAAGCAATAAATATATATATTCGGTTTAATCTGACCCTTTGTAACAGTAGTAGTATGGCGATATTGTGTGTATTGAGCCGTACTGTATTGTACCCATTCTGCAATCTGTTAATAAAGTTTTCATTCATTCATTCAGGTGACTCTTGCAACTTTGAGCCAGAAGAATAAGGTCATCGTTGGCGGCGACATGCGTGCAGACTCCCCAGGTTAGAAGCATTTCCCAATGTCAGATTTCTACTTTATGATTTAATTCAGAGTATTGCACTACATTGATGAAATTGTTATTCTACTCCTGTATGTCCACAGGCCACTGCGCAAAGTACGGCAGCTACTCCGTCATGGAACTAGACTCCAACACTGTCATAGACATCCAGCTAGTGCAGGTGAATACCGGTATACTACTTGTAGTGGCCGCTTGTCTCATTGAATGACTTGACTGTCCAAGATGCAGCCGATGTAGTTTGCAGGGTTTTATTGTCCAAAGGAAAAGATGAATGATGATGAAGTTGAACAGAGCAGTTGTCAATTGTTTGTTGCAGATAAGCAGTTCCAGGTTTGAGAGTGAATCCTCTCAAACCTGGAACTGCTTATCTGCAACAAACATGTACTAGCTCTGAATACAGAGCCTCTTATAATAGAGCTGGTGTGCCCCCTAGTGTCCAAACATAAATACTGTTCTACCGTTACCCCCTCCAACGGTTACTGGAAAGAATTACACTCCTCCACATTCAAATTTATTTGGAATAACAAACCACCACGTATAAAAAGATCCACCGCACAGAGAAACAAAGCAGACGGAGGTATGGCATTTCCAGATTTCTACCACTACTTTAAGGCGTACACTTTAAGACCACTAACAACATGGTTTGATCCCCAAGCATTAGTATCCAAGGAGAAATTTAGAAGAAAATATAGTAGCTCCACATAGGCTGAAGGGCATAGTATACACCAAATTACCAATTAAGCAATGCGATCCTAAATTATTATTATTATTATTATTATATAAATGGCATAATCACATAACGGGTATTAGGGGTATATCCTGTATAAGACATGACTAAATGGTAATTTCATTGGATATGCACTGTGAATTAATGCTTGTATATATATATTTTTTTTGATCCACTTTTTCTCCCATTTTTCTATATTTTCTCCCATCCCAATTTCGTATCATCCAATTCAACCCTCCCCTGTCACGAACGCTGTTTCTTGCCTCCCACAAGCCGGCTGCAATGTGGACTAAGTCATACATAGCACAAGTCCCCTCCGGTACTTGAGGTAACAGCAGTCACATCTTTTCACCTGCGCAGCTCGATCTCTCAGTGTCGAGGAGTAACGCGTGGGAGGCTCACGCTGCCCCCGACACTTCCTGATTCTACTGCGCAGGCGCACCAACCGACTTGTAGGAGTCGCTTGTTCACAACGTTCGATCCCCACCCTTCAGTTTTCCCTCCCCGTAATACGGCCAATGTGTATTACTGCGGACGACCAGCCAAACTGAAAACAATGTGGAGAGCTGGATTCGAACACGCGAATCCTAGCGTCTCCACACTGGTGGCGAGTGCCTTGCCCACTACACCACCTAGCCGCCTTAATGCTTGTATATCTTATCGTGTGTTGTCATGTTTGTTTATATGTCTGTTTAAAAAAATAATAAAAAAAAAAAATACAAAAAAAAATCTAGAAAAAAATAAAAAATACTGTTCTGCCTCTGTTCTGTTCAACAGAGCAATGAGGTTGGTGGCAGTTACCACATGGAAAAAGAAGGATTGCAGCGAAGCCTAGCTCTTCTGAAGGACAGTGGTGTGACATTGGATTGCATTGTCACAGACCGTCACCCCCAGATTCAGAAGTTCCTGAGAGATCAGGGCATCAATCACTTCTATGATGTCTGGCATCTAGCAAAGGGTATGACACATTCAATCTCTTATGCTGTTGTTATCCTGTTCTGTTTAAATATGCATGATATCAAAGGTCTAAAATTAAGCTGTGTAAACAATGTATAGCTTGGTAAGTAAATCAATTATGTAATAGACTGGATGATGACTTATGTTCTGCAAAATCCTATTACAAGGGTTGTCTAAGAAGGTGGACCAAGTGGCCAAGGACAAGGACTGTCTGGTGGTGAAGAAGTGGAGGCAAGCCATAACAAACCACCTCTACTGGACTGCATCTTCATCGCAGACAGGCCCTGAGAAAGTGGCAAAGTGGACGTCACTGTTCAACCACATGCATGATGTCCATACACATAAAGACCCACTGTTTAAAAAGTGTCTTCATGCGGACCATCTCTCAAGAGATAAGAGCAAGTGGTTGAAGCCTCGTATGTACACACTATGGTTATGTGTCAGAAGTTGATATTGTCAAAAGACCTATGTATGTCTGTCCATCTTTCATGATGAGTATATATTTAACATATTTTTTTCTGAATGCAATTTCTTTTTACCTTTAGAATCAAAGGCTGCCTTCAGACTTGAAAAAGTGCTTCTAAACAAGAGAATCCTGAAGGATGTCGCTAAACTCAGTCCACACCACCAAACGTCTCCATTGGAGTCTTATCACAGTGTCATCTTACGGTTCGCACCAAAGAACGTTGTGTTTCCATTTCTAGGAATGCTTTGCAGGTAATTTAGATTGTGTACAGATGACTAATTATGAACACCTGATGTGTAATCACTCATTATGTAGAAAATAGATTACCTACTAGATCTATTAAAAATATATTGCTTATATATATTTTTGTTCTTTCAGACTCTACCTATCTGCAATGCATTTCAATGAAAATGCCAAACGCCCACAAGCTACAAGTTCCACCGGAGAGCCTGCCTTCAAGTTAAATTTTCCCAAGGCAAAGAAGGGGGGCTACACTCTGAAACCCATAAGGGCTGCGGCAACATTCAGTGAGTAAAACATGCAATTTCTTGGAATGTTAACTTATTCTTGGGCACTTGGGTTTAGATTTTTCCATTTCTATTTCGAGGTCGATTCCATGCCGTATGAGTAAAATTAAAACATTTGGTTATTACTCTGGATATAAAATTAACAGACAAAACAGAGGCACTGGCTATTGGGGGTAACATTTCTCAACAGGCCATATCCCTCTTCCCTTTTAAATGGCCAAGTACTGGTATTTATACACATTTGACTAATTGTATAAAGCCAAGTACACAAGGCTTATCAATATGATATTTATATATGATAAAGTGGGCTTGTATAGAGCGTATAGGGTTATAAAGGCACTGCATATTTATTTTCATCTTATTAGTTTATCTTATTTCCCATTTGATTGTCATTTTCTGCATAAACTATATTATTGAAAGACTAAAACTGCACTTATAAGAATACAAATACATTTAAATAACATTTATAACATGACATGGCATTTTTTATTTACAGACTATGTGAACGAGCTCATGGAGTTCTTGTTTGACAGCGTCATCCTTGAACCGGAGCGTTACATGGAGCAGGTGCTTGAGATTCCCATCCCTGAACATCTGTCTGCGCATTTTGACAGGCCTTCGATGGAGGATGCCATTGCGGGATATGAGTCACGCTTTAATGAAGGGGCGGTCTGAAGCCAGACCAGGCTACTGGTCCAATGAACCTGCTCCCTCATAGTCAGTAATGTTCTTTATTTATCTCGAACATTTCAACCATAAAACAATGAGTAGTATACACTATTACCAACCCATACTTATATTCATTATACACACTCATACCAACCAAGACTCATTATACAGTAGTAACACAAAGGTTTTAGAGTTTTTTTTAATGTTTTTATTTTCTTTAGTCAAGGGGCGGCGGTCTGAAGCCAGTGTATACCCCCTCCTCGTCTGGGTATTCTGCATGGATGCGAAGGACCACACAAGAGGGAATGACGACCCTCACGTGGCGGCCCAGAAAACCCCAGCACCAGCTGACAAAACTTCGATAAGCTACATATCTGAAACGACTAAAGAAGAAAAAGAAGTATTTTATTTATGAAAAGGTCCATGAAAAGGAGCGCTGCAGTAGGGATACAAGGACAGTGTCATCTGAAAACGTAACCAGATGCCTTTGGTCATCAAGCGATCTGCAGCTGTCCGTGTACATAATGAATAGAGATTTAATCTTTCACTAGATTACAAAAAATGTGAATCCCTACCCACCTTCAAAACCGCTCTCAAAGAGCACCTACGGGAGGCTGCAATTCTAAACTGGCCACCGTAAATGTCCAAATCCTTGTATGAAAGGTGCTATACAACTAAAGTGTATTATTATTATTATTATTATTATTATTATTATTATTATTATTATCAGCGTTGGGATATTTTGCATTCCACTGATATAGGTCTGTTTGAATTCCCAGTGGCCGGTGACACCCGGCCGTGCCAGCTAAGTCTATAAAAGAAATTGAGACGCATGCTTTGGGCTCAATCACTATTGCCCAATGATGTGTCTGTCTAACCCCAAGATTTTTATATATACGGTATATATTCAATAAATTTGAATATCGTGGAAAAGTTTTTTTATTTCAGTAATTCGAGCAAAACTCGGTTATAGATTCATTACATACAAAGTGAAATATTTCAAGCCTTTATTTGTTTTAATTTGGATGATTATGGCTTAAAGCCCAAAATTCAATATCTTGAGAGTTTGAAGAGAAATGTAATATAGAAATGTCGGCCTTCTGAAAAGTATGTTCACTCAGTACTTGGGTGGGGCTCCTTTTGCACAAATTACTGCAAAATATATAGACTTTTACACTGTTCTAATTTATTGAGCTGTGTGTGTATATAAACACATGGTGGCGCTCTGCACCCCACATCATTGTTTAGGGAAAGCCCCGGCTCATTTACTCCCTACATTGAAACAACTGCATTTTGTTATACGAGCAAATGATGTGGACTTCAATTCACCCTGTCCTGTAAACTGTACATCCTATGTGCATTACACAACGGCTACCTCCATCACCTTATCATAAGCTCTCAGTTAACCGATGTAAAGCTTTCTAAATAGTCATAGGCTGATTTTCAATGACCTAACCTTAGTAAATAGCATTTGTACTATTTTGTGGTAAATATTTTGCTAACTAGATATTTTTACTTGTTGTAACATTAGCATGTAGAGTAATGTATATAGCTAGCTAAGCTAGTGGTGTATGGAAGATGCTGTTGGAATTTGTGAGCTTGTCTCAGAGTTCAGAGGCAACTGGGCAATGCGTCTTGAAGCCACAACACTGGGTCCTTCATGTGGACTATTCTCGTGAACACTGTAAACACTACCCCATTTAATAATTAAAAGTGTTTGGCAAGTCAGTGCTATTTACTCCTCTTATAGTAGTGGATTTATTCCTCCCAGTATTAGTATGTGTTTATGGAAGCCAACGTATATACTTGAATTGTCACTATTTGCACAACTGCCTTTGTTCATTTACAATTACACAATTGTATGATGTACAAGTAATATTCGCTGGTATTATAATGTAAAATAAATTGTGTTTTGTGCTGTACAACACAGTGACATTCCTTCATGCACAACACAGTATTCAAATACATTATACAGCTGTACTGTTATTACATTATACATACTTGTTTACGCCCCGGATTGGCAGACACCCATAATCTGCCCTGTAGATGTTGTTTGCCATTTGCAGCGAATATCGGTTTAGGCAGACCGGTTCCAAACCTGGGTGGTCTACCATGCACAACGGGGGTTCCGGTGCTTGGTCACATCTTCTCCTGACCTATATAAAACAACACAGTTAGTCCATTTATTCACCCTAAACCCTGTCCTCATTCTTCAAGGTCAATCTAAAGAATGTGACATTAGCCAGATGCATGTTTTCTGTAACTGTTAGCCAGTTTATGTTACTCATAAACAGTACTGTATATTTTGTAGATCTGGTATGTCATGAATGTCTAGATGCAACAGTACTGTCTACCTGTATGTCATTTATGTTATGATGAATTGAAAATGGGGGACCCTGATGTAAACAAGACGAAAGTCTTTCTCTGGTCTGCATCCCCTTATGTAATTGAGCTGTACTGTACCCATTCTGCAATCTAAAGTTTTCAATCAATCAATACCTGAGGTATTTCCAGGCAACAAAGATTCTCCACCGCGGTAGGCATTCGAGCACAGTTGCCACAGACACACCTGCAGTGCATAAACGAAAGTGCATATACTGTAAAGTGAACAGATTCAACACAATTCCTACTGTACTTGTAAGACGTGGATGCAATATATAACATTATGCTTCTCTTTTCGTTGGGCATGCTACCTAATTTACCCAAAGAAAACTAACGTTATACCTCGCTATAACGTCATAAATAACTACTAACTAACGTTACTGTTACTGACTGTTGTTAGACAGTATACATTACCCACCACTCAGAAACAA
This sequence comes from Notolepis coatsorum, assembly GCF_963971535.1. Classification (NCBI taxonomy): domain Eukaryota; kingdom Metazoa; phylum Chordata; class Actinopteri; order Aulopiformes; family Paralepididae; genus Notolepis; species Notolepis coatsorum. The sequence continues at coordinate 19,367 of NW_028173168.1, read as the reverse complement.
CTTGAAGCCCTCGTCGTTCAATCTCGTCCTCCTCCTCCTCCTCGGAGTCGCAGTCGGGGTCACTCTCCGGATCAAAAATATATGCGTGCGCCATGTTTGTTTACGAGTTCACTTTCGCACGCGTATGGGCGGAGCTACAGGTGGGGGTCTCTCTCTCTCTCCCTGTCACTCAAATCGCATTCAGAGTATGGGCGTGGCCAAGCCTCAAAACGGCTTAACATTTTGAGGTAGACAAATGCTGCTTTTGAGTACTCGATTAGAAAGGAAAAAAAATATATTTTTTTTAAATAAACCTTACACATGTGTTCCATAAACTCACAGGAATTGTGTAAAAGTGCCCAAATAGTGAAAGAAATAGTAAAATAGTTCCCCTTTAAATATATATATATAAATAAATATACATATTCGGTTTAATCTGATCCTTCACAACAGCCGCCCCCTAATTAGTCCCACCTAATTAGCTAAGCAGAGACAGATTAACCGCACTGTCTTCCACTCAAGGTCCGCTGTAAGGTCAGTCAACTCACAAAGTCATAGGGTCATGGTCATCGTCGATAGTATCTGGGAGTCGGGGCAGTTCTATGAGCCTCGCCACGGGCCGTGTATAGGTGCGCCCTTGGACGAGTACTTCAGCTGCTCGGACCCTGCCATCGGCACCGGTGATCACTTTGCTTACGCGGCCAGCCGGCCACATAGCTCTGGGGAGTGACTGGTCAACTATCATGACGACTGTTCCTTCTGTCAAATTGTCTCTCTCTTTTACCCACTTCTGGCGGGTCTGTAGAGACGGTAGGTAGTGAAGTAGGAAGCTGCTCCAAAACTTGTCAGCTAGTACTTGGCTGTACCTCCACATTCTTCGGCCGTTCGCTTCTTCGGGCCTGTACATTGTCTGGGGTAGCGCGGGGTCCAGCCGCCCCATTAGGAGTGTGTTGGGGGTGACTGGGTCGACATCTGCTACATCACTGGAGACGTAACCGAGGGGCTTTGAGTTCAATACTCCCTCGATCTCCGTGAGGACTGTCATTAGGACTTCCTCTGCCACAGTCTGGGCTCCGAGTACGGCATACAGGGCTGTCTTTATAGAACGTACTTCTCGTTCCCAGGTTCCACCGAAGTGGGGTGCGTTCGGGGGATTAAACTGGAAGTCAACCTGGGCTGGAGCGAGGTGGGTCTTAAGTTCTGGGCCCATAGCTTGGAAGCTCTCTCTCAGCTCTCTTTCTCCGCCTTTGAAGTTGGTCCCGTGATCAGACAACAATGTAGACGGTTGTCCTTTCCGTGATATGAATCTCCGGAAGGCCATAAGGAATGAGTCTGTGCTCATGGTCGGAAGGAGCTCGATATGTATCGCTCTGGTGGTCATGCATTTGAATACAATACCCCACCGCTTCTCGGTGCCTCTTCCTCTTTTTATATACAACGGGCCAAAACAGTCCATGCCTGTGGAGTGGAATGGCTTGTCGCCGATTCGGAGGCGACAGGGGGGTAGGTCAGCCATCCGTGGCATGCTGGGCTGCGCGCGCCACTTACGGCAGTCTAGACAGGTTCGCTGGAAGCGCCGTACTGCTTCTCTCCCTTGTAATATCCAATAACGACGTCTGATCTCCGCGAAGACTCTCTCTGCCCCTGCGTGGTGTACATCCTCGTCGTATTTCTTTATGATCAGCTCTGTGACCTTGTGTCGGCTGTTCAAGACGATCGGGTGCTTAATGTCATCTGGTAGATCGGGGGCTCTCCGCAGGCGACCATCCACTCTGATGAGATTATGTGCGTCACTCTCTGGTGCCAGGTGAATCAGTCTGCTGTCTGATGGGACGGGGTTTCCTCCCTGTAGACAGTCTAGCTCATCGGGGAACGAGTCTCTCTGGGCTCGTTGTAGTAGAAGAAGTTCTGCTTCTTCGTAGTCAGCTGCTGACATGTCAGTGGTGGACTGAATCTCTGGGTGGTGCCGCAGGAATGTCCTTTGTTGCGCATTCTCTAGGGTAATGCAGTCATCTATGTTCGGGTCTGTGTAGGCGACAGTGCCCAGTCCACAGAACACAGGCTTCTTGTTCTCAGCCTCCTCTCTACTTGCTTCCCTCGGGGTGGGCGTAGGCCAATCTCCTTCCGGGAGCTGGAGGAATGCTGGTCCGTCACTGTAGATGTTGTGACGGGTTAGGTCATCCAGGGACATTCCCCGGGTGATGACGTCAGCTGGGTTGTGTTTGGTATCCACATATCTCCAGCTTGCCTCTTCTGTTAGTTCCTGAATCTCGGTGACTCTGACTCCCACGAAGACTTTGTATCTGCATGAATCAGACTTAATCCATGTGAGTACTGTCGTGGAATCTGACCACAAGATTGTTCTATGCACCGGAATGGTGAGTTCACGTTGGATTAACGTGGCTAGATGCGCTCCTGCAAGGGCTGCGCAGAGCTCTAGACGTGGGATAGATTGTTGCTTACGTGGGGCTATCCTTGAGCGGGCCAGTATGAAAGCAGTGTGTATCTCTCCTCCCATCTCTTGGGCACGCAAATAAGCAACCGATCCGTAGGCTACTTCGGAGGCATCCCTGAAGACGTGTAGCTCAATCTCGCATGTCTCTGGCCTCACCGTGGATGGGAAGTAGCTGCGGCGTATATTAACACCTGGGAGTGAGCGGAGTTCCGTCTCCCACTCTCTCCATGTTGAGGCAAGGTGTGCGGGTATTGGGTCGTCCCAGCCCTGGTCCTTGTCCCATAGTGCTCGTACAATCATCTTTGCCCTGGTGGTGTAAGGTAGAATACATCCCAGCGGGTCATATTGTCTGGCGAGTGTTCTGTACACACTCCGTCTGGTGGTCGGTATCGCCGCCGACCTTCCTTGCTCTGGAGCCAAGGGTTTGTGTCTATAGTGGAGCGAGTCTGTTTTGAAGCGCCAGACTAATCCTAGTGTCATTCTCCTGGGATTGTCGCCATCCAGGTCTCGCTGCTGGCAGCCTTGTCTGCGGAGGAGAGGCTGCGCAATACGTGCGGGTCACTGCTGGCCCACTGCCTGAGATCAAAGCCTCCTTTGATTAGGGAGGCGCGTAACTTGATTAGGAGAGCCTCGGCTTCTTCTTGAGTCGAGACGCTTTGTAGACAGTTGTCTACGTAGAAACTGTTCTTCACACTGTGTTGGACCTCTTCACCTGCTGCTGGGTCCTCTGTGACGTGTTTCTGTAGTGCAAATGTAGCACAGCACGGGCTGCATGTGGTTCCGAAGGGGAGTACTTCCCACTGGTAGATGGATGGGTTCTCATCTCCGATCTTCTCTCTCCATAGGAACCGTAGCAGAGGCTTGTCCTCCTCTACTAGTCTCACTTGCAAGAACATCCCTTTGATATCCCCGCTTATAGCCACCTTGTCCTGGCGGAAGCGCAGTAGCACGCCTAGTAGGGAGGGGCCGAGTGTGGGGCCGGGCAAAAGCTCTTTATTCAGATTTTGGGATCCGATCTGGTAGCTGCAGTTAAACACAATGCGGTCCTTGCCATTGTGATGGACCTTGTGATGCGGCACGTACCATGATTCGGTCGTCTGATCGGCCTCTTTAATGTCAATCTTTGTTACGTGTCCCGCTGTGATTAGCTTCTCAATCTCAGCTCGGTACACACTCTGTTGAGCGGGGTCTTTGGCGAGGCGCCGCTCTGTGTTCAGTAGATAGCGCTCCGTGGCGTCTTTCTTTGCGTGAAAGGGGGGCATTCCCTCTCTCCTCAGGAGTGGAGTTGCGTATCTCATCACTCCGCCGACTGTGACTCTCTTTGTCCCCTGCTCGAGTAGGTGGATGGCGTAAATGTCTTCTTTAGAGCGAATGTCTTTCTTTTCGTTCTTAAAGGGCATTGTCTCTAGGGTCCATAGCCTCTCGACATGCTGCAGGAGAGTGGTGTCTTCTTCTGTCGTTCGGGAGTGGAAGCAGCTAGTGGCTGCGGTTCGGTTGAGAGATTTAGCGAGGGGGCCTTGTAATGTCCATCCTAAGCGGGTCTCGACGGCTGCAGGACAGCCTCGGGGACCGGTGTGGACCCGGTCAATCGGGACTATGAGTTCTGCATGGTCGGAGCCTATCAACAGGGTCGGGGTAGCGCCGTTTATGAGCGGGATAGGTAATTGGCGCAGGTGCACATATTTATCCATCAACTTGGTGACAGGGTAGGTGTACTGCGAGAGTCCTATTTCTTGGCTGGTGAAAGCATTTGTTATCTTGTATTGTCGCTCTGGCTGCCCGTTGGCTGCGATAGTGAAGGAGACATTCTCGCCCTTTATCGTCTTCAAATCTCTTCTTATTGTCCGAATCGTCATTTCGTTCTTGCTCCCCCGCAGTCCCAGTTGAGTCGCAGCGGAGGCGAGCAGAAGGGTCTTCTCTGACCCGTCATCAAGGACGGCGTAAGTGTCCATGACTTTATCCTGGTAGCTCAATGTCACACGGACTACCTTTAAGAGCACTTGAGCTCCGTTGCTGCTGGTGGGGTCAATGTACATGACACTTGCCTTGGTGCCGCTCCGTGGTGCAGGTGTAGGCCGTCTTCCGTTACTATCGTGTAGTATATCTAGATGGGCTCCATCGCACCGGCTGCACCTTTTCTTTAGGCGGCATTCGGCTGCCATGTGGGGCCGCGCACATCGATAACAGCGCCGGTTGGACTTTATCCATTGGCTCACTTCTTCTGCATTCATCTTTGTGAATGAGTCACATTGTGACAGCCAGTGTTCTTTCTCACAGTAGGGACACGCTATCTTCCACTTCTCCTTCCTCGAGGGGGTGCTGTGACTCTTACTGCTCGGTACTGACTCTGATTGGTGCATGACAGTCACCGATCTTCTTCCATCATTTATTCTCCTGGGTCCCTCTCTGGAGCTTGGCGTGCTCCGCCCGAAGGTGTCCAGTCGTAAGCTGCTGACCTCTCTCGCCAGGAAGTCGGCCAGATCAAGGAGGGATGGCTCGGGGCCATCGGGATCTCGGTAGTCCCTCTGCCGCCGAAAGCGCTCCTGTCTTGCGGGTGGCAGCTTCTCCAAAATCCTCTCAACGTTAGAGTTGGCGTACAGCTCATGCCTGCCCTTCTCCCGTTGAGCTCCCAGCATCCCCACCAGGGACTGCACTTTGATTGACAGGTCATCTAGTGAGCGATTGTCTGTGGCTGGGGGTAGGCGGTCAATATGCCTTATCTCCTGGATTACGTAATCCCATATACGTCCATATCTTTGATCCAGCGCTGCAAGGGCCGCTGTGTATGGGGTCGAGGAGGTAGCATAGGCTAGCGCTATATTGTGTGCTCGCTGTACTTTCAGGTGCTTCAATAATATTGCATACTTGTGGCGTTCATCAATGACATCCGCCAGCATTGTCTCTAAGCACATCCGGAGCTCCGTGTACTGTGCTCGACTCTCATAGGCGAAGTCTGGGATTGATGGCGTGGCGTTGTATGACGCCGTGGATGGCGAATACATCGGCGAGCGTTGGGGGAGAGACCTCCTGGGCGAGTCCCCTCTTGCGCCTCGCTGTGGGCCGGTACTGGCAGGGTACCATGGCCCGCTGGTCCAGGTACTGTTCCTCGGGGCTGGTCGTGCGTCGTGCTTACCCGTAAATAGAGTCGGGGGTCTGTAGCGCAGCGCCGCGGGGGTATAGCCTGGACTGTATGGGACCTCCTGGTCCGGTGGAGTACTGTGCTGTCGTCGGGCTTGGTTCTCCTCTTCTCCCTCTTCTTCTTCTATCAAATCTTCCAGATCTTGTAATCGTTTATTTAGCTTCTCCGCAGTGTAGGCCGCTCCTTCCTTGTAGCTGGGTCTCGCTTGGACCGGTATGGGAAGGGGGTCTGCGGGGGGTCTAGACTCGGTCTGTTGGTCAAGTTCAGGGTCGCTTGCTCGTTGCGGTGACGCTGCTCTTGACTGCTGTCTCGACGAGTTCCTTGAGCCCCTGGCGGAGGGAGAGGGAGTTGTCCTTTTGATCAGCTGCTCTATTAGTTGCGCTTGTAGTCTGTCGCGCTCTGCGTCTCTTTGGGCACCGGCAGCGGTGCGCTGGGCGTTGGCGCGGTCTCTTGCCATATTCTCTTCCATCTGGAAGCGTCTCATCTCCAGACTTGTGCGCTGTTCTTCGCTCCGTTGCTGTGCTTGGAGGTGTTCGCGCTCGCTGGTCGCCTGGGCTTGGAGACGTTCGCGCTCGCTAAGCGTCTGTGCTCGGAGCCGATCGCGTTCGGTAGAGGCTGTCAGGCTGACGAGGAACGCCTGTTGTAGTATCCTCTCCGCTTCGCTGGGGGAAGGCGGTAGTGGAGGTGAGCCGCTCTTGCGTGAACCGCTCCTGGGGGTACTCGTTGGGGAGTCCTGGAGCTCTAGTTCCTCGGCGCTCTCCTCTTCTTCTTCCGTGCAGAGTTCTCTCTCTGTAGGGTTGTCTTCCTCCCGGGGCGTGTCGGGGACTACTTCTTTAGTAGTGGCGGGGGGTAAAGGCATGTCAATTCCCTCCTGGTCTCCACCGTGGGCTTGGTCAGTTACATTAGGACCTACTAGGGCCTCTGTGGTCGGGGAAACCTGGTCGTTAAGGTCAGACATAATTTTACTTTCTACTTTTACTACGTTTACCGTTTGTCGAAGGCTAGGTAGTTGACTGACAGTGTAAGCCTCTAAGTACTGAGGTGTCTGTCGTCTGCGCCGCGGGCGTTCTAGGTTAGGAGGATCGTTTCGTGGAGTGTTCATCATAGGCCATTTCGATATTAATAACACTATATTAATATTACACTAGTTACCATCCGGCTCGAAGGACCAATTGTAGCTGAGGGGTACAATTCCCTGACTGTATTGTTAGATATGATATTTAATACCACTACCTCATGTACTTTAACTTCTGGCCACCCAGTACAAGATATAAGTATGATGAACACTTTCCCACCTGATGAAACGAACCAACACAAATGGACCAAATCGAATATTTAATACAGCAAAGGGTGTACACAATATTCACTTAATTACATTTATGATTTGAAATGTTAAGTATGCACTTTTATGGCAAATGAGTATTCGTAGGTAAATCAACATTGAATGTCCAATCTCTGGTTGCGCAGGGAGTAAGTATACAACCTGGAATATTTAGGAAACGATAGCGATAGTACTTAAATAATTATAGCTGGATACACTAAGGGGGGGGGGGGTCCCGCTGGTTGTAAGACAGTAGGAGGGGGGGGTTAGAGAAGTCGCTGGCGGTATCCCATCTGGCCGACGGTGTCTTGGGAGAATCCAAAGTCTTAGACCCAGTGCCCACAGAACCTGGGGCCGTAGACGAACACAGCTGGACCCTCTGTGGAACGGTATCTGCCGGTCCACAACGGAGAGACATGGTGCGACCTCACGTGTAGAGCGCCGCCTCACCTGTAGTCCTCTCCGGGGGGTAATTCCAACACTCGACAGTGTTGGCCTTTATCCATGGAATAATCAAAGTACACAAAGCACAATCCAAGAGCCGTGGAAGGCTCGCCGTCGTCGGGTAGAGTAATCCAATATACAGGTCCAGTCGCTCTTGACCCGGAGCTCCTCGGATGCAATCACCACTAGGGGTCTGACCAGCCTGGATAAGCGTCCAGATAACGTCAGGAACGATGGGGGTACTGATAACTGTAGAACTCGAACCGAACGATGCACCATACATAAATAGACTATTATTAGCTTAATAGAATACGTCCAACTCGACGGTATGGTGCCAAACTATGACCATTCAACTATTAATCTACACGATGTCTCAATGCCTATTCTGGGCCAAGTAGGCCCTACTACACCGCACGTGCTTCGTGGGGAGGCTTTTGCGTCTGTCACTCTGTTGGAGGGTAAAGAACTGGACTAAAAGAAAGTTCTACTTTACGAGCGTCATATATATATGCGCTATGAACAAATAGTACCACACGTATTTCGCCCGGCATATTACTGCGCGGGACCGGGGGCTGCCTCGACATGTTAGGCGGCACGATTGAACTTGAACCTAGGGGTATGGCAACCTGGCGCCAGGTTCTAGTCCAATGGTAGAATGAAACTATTATGGGCTGTTTAGTAGAAACGGGGATATTCAATGCATATTGTACAAGGAATATACAGGGGATATCAAACGATATACAAATACAATTAAATATATATATATAAATAAATATACATATTCGGTTTAATCTGATCCTTCACAACAGTGGTGTTGACAGCAGATGACAGGGACAGCAGTGGTCACTAGCTTACCTGTAGATGATTTTAGATAGAGGTAAGACTACAGCTGTTTCACACGATCTACTATAGTGCAATATCCCTTTAATTTTTTCATTGTGTTCACTAATGAAGCTGGTTTACTCAAACCCTAGGTTACTGGAGAAGTCACATTTGTCATACAAAAAAGAAGCCATGTCGTCACATGCATGTCCTGTGTGGTTCTGGAACACTTCACATGCAATTCATATGATTTCACACGTTCAGTTGTCATGGTATCACATGTGAAACATTGCTAAACACATGTTCACACCAAGGTTATTATAGTTAACTAAAATGTGGTCATACCAAGGTTATTATAGTTAACTAAAATGTGGTCACACCATGAATGAATGAATGAAAACTGTATTTAACAGATTGCAGTATGGGTACAATACAGTACGGCTCAATACACACAATTGTTAAGGGGATGCAGACCAGCGAAAGACGTTTGTCTTGTTTACATCAGGGTCCCCCATTTTCAATTCATAGTGACATTTATGACATACACAACATATATGACATCATGACATTTATGGCATAGGGACATACATGACATACAGGTATATAGTACTGTTACATTTGTGACATATACGATATGCAAATATACAGTACTGTTCTATATCATACTGGCTCCGCTCAGCGTCATCTGCACTAACCTCACTTCGTGCACAGCACTGAATAAAAATCCACAATATACCTTTACATACCAGCATCCGTCTGGCCACACCCCTATCCGCTACCTTCATAAGCAGGTGTGTGGTCACCTACTCGCCTCCTTCTTCACTTTCACCACAAGGAAGTGCCTGTTGTATACCCCACTTGACGAGGTTGTTAAGCTGAAGAAAGTTGAGAGGAAAACAGATGACAGGAAGATGCGTTGACATTATATCTTTATTTTCTCTCTCACTATTTTCGAGAAAATACGGCGATATTGTCTTCGTCACTGGAGTGTCTGGAAGATGATTATCATTCTGACCTCCACCGGCTTTTTCGTATTAGGGGCTCGCACCGCTGATATACTCCCCAACTGCAGTCCTCCTTGCTGCGGCTGGATGGGTATTGACCCTCCGGTCATACAGCTGGACTGTGGGAGGCACCGGCTGTTGTGAGAAACCGGTTTGCTTCCGTGTTGGGTGAGTACTGTTTTGCTTGCGAGCGCTAGTTGTCTGTTAACGCTATGGGGGTTAGCTGACAATTTTACAAAAGCCGGCCCCGGACTGGGGTCCTCTGCTCGGCTTCTTAAGCGGCGGACGGAGGATCTTGGTCTGACGCCCATGAGGGTCAACCTAGTGGGCCGCGACCGAGACCTGGTTGAACCCAGGATTATCTGGACAAGCGGATGCTTCTCTGTCCCGTGCAGGCCCCATCTTTCACGTGAATGTGAAAGTACACCCTAAGGCACGAGGAAAAGTGGGCATGGATCTTCGTTATCAGGAGTTCCATGCTCAAGTCGGCTGCAGCCCGGATGGGAATTGTGCCGGCTCCGCTGTATGTCTGGTAAATCACAGTTGAAAACTGTGTTTGACATTTCTTTTTCTCTTCCCTCTTAGGATGGGGAGGGACTCAGGCGGCGGCCTGTCTGAAGTGTGGCTTATTATGTCGTTGTGTACAGTTCAGGTGATAGCTGCTTAGCTGGCGTGCTAGTTTGTGGCCTACTGTGTTAGCCAGTCAGCTGTTAGCTGCGGCGCTAGCTTGTTGTGTTCACTAGGCTAGTAAACGTTAGCTTGTTGCTTTCAGTCGGGCGGCTGTTAGCTTAATGCTACACTGTTGAACATTACTGTAACTATAACATGCCTTAAACACTCTGACTACAACGTCATCTTTGACAGAGGATGTTAGTCGACCCTACACCCGGGTGCCATGCCAGCGAGGACTTCGTCAACATGGAGAACGGCGGCTGGGTGGCGCAGCAGACATTACCCTTGTCACCAACTCAGGAGACGCCGGGTTCGACTTCGGCTGTCCCGTTAACCAGTGTTGCAGTTCTCTCGGCCTGCGCTCAGGGTGAAGGTAGGAGTCCTGACCGGACTTTAAACACTTCTTCTTTTCTTCCCTTCTAAATGTTTTGTAATAACGATGTTTCCAAAACATGTGTTGCTGCAATACATTGAGGATACGACGTGTGTTGTGTGTGAATTGTCTTGTCACTGGTATAGCTTCTCTCTCCATAGTAAATCGGCGTTGTTTTTTACATGTGTAAAAATGAACTGGTTAGTTGTGATGAGAACATGTGTGTTCATGTAACATTTGTAACGTGGGTGAACTCACAACTAAGAGGGTTAGTTAACCTGTGAAGCTATGCTTAGTGACATGTGATTGAGGAATTAATCTTTTTCTCAGCCTGTGATGACAATGAACAGCATGTTCACATATTAACAGGAGTACCTGTTCAAACCTGGTCGTATCAAGGGTAAAGTAGGAGGGGTGACCCCCCCGGTTTCCCTGGGGCTTCCCCCCTCCTCTCAGACATGTTGTTTACAATATATTGTGTCACTGTGTTTGTGGGGATACGATGTAACCCTCAGCTTAAAGTTGCTGGGGTTGTGCTTCCGCTTGAGAAACAATTTTTTCCTAAAGAAAAGGTTGTTTGGTCACTTATCATGTGTGCTCAGCAAGGTCTGTGGCCAATACATAATCGAGGACTTGTGTCTTCTCTCGTTATGAAAAACGGCGTTCCTCTGTAGTAAGAGTGTACTTTTGCCATTTTTTGGGTTGGGTGTGTTGTTGTGATCTACAACTGGGTTAGGTTTGGCCCACAGAAGCACATGTGTAAGTCTGGACCGGGGCTCTTAAAGGGGCCCTCTCTGTTCTGTGTTTTTTCCTTAGTGAAACTCAGATAGCAGGTTAGCACATGAGCTATGTGAAGCTGTTAGATGCTTCATGTAGCATGCTATGACTGGGTCATGCTCTACTTTGTCATTACAGTACATCGTATCAGGGGTGAGGGGTTGTGGTAAACTGGTAAATCCTTCCTCCCCTTTTCTGATTGGTCAGGGATTAAAACCCCCTGTCCTTCAGGGTTCCTGTCACGTTGCTGTTCGGCACGTTACAGGGTAGGGGGGGGGGGAGTTTCCTGGTCCCACGCCCTGAAAAATTGGGCGTGTGCACCGCGGAAATTCCCCCGCCATAGAGTACGTCACTGAGCGCGTCTCTATTGGTAAGACTTCCATGAATTGTTAAGGTTCCATGTTATGGATCTGTTTCAGGGAGTTGTCAGAGCTCCTCCTCACAAAGCTCCTCCTCAGGGAGAAGTGCCTTCTGTAAGTTCGGACTCTCCTTCCCAGTGAGGGAGCCTCCTCAGAGTTTCAGAGCCTCCTCCTCAGATTGTCAAGGTGAGTAGAACTTCAAGGGACTTGTGTTTTTTTCAGGGGAAAAATGCAGAGTCGGCCCGGGTGTCACAGGGTTGGGTGTTATGGAAACCCTTTGTTGGGTACATGTTGTACCTGGCACTATCATGAAGGGGCTGGTTCTCTATTCTTTTCGCTCCTCTCTTACGCATGGCGAAGAGGGGGCTGTTGGGGTGGTCTTATGGACCTCCTCTGGCATCCCTGTGTGCTTCCCGGGCCGCCGGGCCGGTCCGAAGTTGTGTTTCGTCGACCCGTAGGCCTGGAATAACCCCTTTTTGAAAACTGAAACACTTGTACTGCGGTATAGCCAGTGTATACCCGCAGGTGTGTTTTGGAGTTTTTTCTTGAGGGGTTATAGGAACAACCACCGCATGTGGTACCAAGAGGGTGGTTGATTCCCTGGTGTGTTGGAGCGGAGTCAACTCCCGGGTTACCCGGTTGAGTGTGCCCCTGCACGCTCATGACGTCTGCCAATCGTGTCAGCCTTCTCTGCCTCGACCCCTCTGGGTCGGGGTTTTTTGGTGGAGGCTTTGTCATGGTGCACAACAATTTTCAGTTGACCCCTTTGGCGCCTGTCTCGTCCGCAGTGCTCCAGGCTCGGGTCAAACGCCTGCTGCCTGGTTTAAGGGATCGACCCCTCTGGGGTCGTCTCCCCGGTGCGCTGCCTGCTTCCGCTGTAGTATAGCCTTTTGAGTGCTTCAAGTTACGGCCATGCTGACTGCCTGTGTTGCAGGGTCAGTGTGCCAGGCGGCGTACTAGTGGGGGAAGGGCCCGCTCTTGGAGGGGCCCTGTCCGAATATGCTGGCGATGTGGGGGGCGGTGTCACTAAGTGACCGCCTGGTGAGGTCTTGATGCTTTGGCGTCATTGACCTCTCCGGGCCCCCTTTTTCCGGGGGATCCAGTCCCTTCAGTGGGTCTGGGTCTTCCTTCGCGCTCCGCTGCTACGGCCTTGCCACGGGGTTGAGTTTGCTCTTGACCCCGTGATTTTGGGGGCAGTAACGAGGTTTGTTCCTTCCGTTCGTTCCCTGGTGGCATGCGGGTTGTGCGTGTGCGTAGTCGTGGGGTCAAGCCACGGTCTGCTCACCCTGTGCATTGAGTTGTTCGAGTTTTTCTTCGCACGGTCGGATCCGTCTCCCTCCCGTCCTCCAATAGGGAGGGTATCCTCCATTAGGGAGGGTCGGGGGGCTCGGTCCTCTCTGGTCTGATGGTTGTGGGGGGCCTCAGCGGGGTACGTTTGTCGAGCTTCTGGCTCCCGCTCAGCTCCTGTAGTGCAGATGACGCTGAGCGGAGCCAGTATGATATAGAACGTAAGGTTATGTATATAACCAAGTTCTATGAATACTGGTGACGCTCAGCGTCGGGACGCCACTTCGGGCCTTGACCTCACCTTGTGGTGAAAGTTTGGGAAGGAGGCGAGTAGGTGACCACACACCTGCTTATGAAGGTAGCGGATAGGGGTGTGGCCAGATGGATGCTGGTATGTAAAGGTACATTGTGGATTTTTATTCAGTGCTGTGCACGAAGTGAGGTTAGTACAGATGACGCTGAGCGTCACCAGTATTCATAGAACTTGGTTATATACATAACCTTACGTTACCCATAGATCCTGCCAGAGTATATACATATGATGTGGAGGAGACTGTACATTAGGAGGGGGTGGGTGGGAGAGAAGTATACATACGGTGGGGGGAGAATATACATACGGTGGGAAGGAGACTGTACATTAGGAGGGGGTGGGTGGGAGAGAAGTATACATACATACATACATACATACATACATACATACATACATACATACATACATACATACATACACACACACACACACACACACACACACACACACACACACACACACACACACACACACACACACACACACACACACACACACACACACACACACACACACACACACACATACACACACACACACACACACACACACATACATACATACATACATACATACATACATACATACATACATACATACATACATACATACATACATACATACATACATACATACATACATACATACATATATACATACATACATACATACATACATACATACATACATACATACATACATACATACATACATACATACATACATACATACATACATACATACATACATACATACATACATACATACATACATACATACATACATACATACATACATACATAATAACCAAAGTTATTATAATTAAATAAAATGTGTTCACATTAAAGTTATTATAGTTAACTAAACTGTGTTCACATTAAAGTTATTATAGTTAACTAAAATGTGTTCACATTAAACGTATTATAGTTAACAAAAAATGTGTTCACATCAAAAGGTATTTGGCTGTTGTCATCATCTGATCCTGTGACCATGTACTGTACATGTCTGTCTGTGTTCATCTTGTTTATGTATGTTTACTGTGTTTTTTTGGAGTTCTTATTTATCTGCTGTAATATGAATTCTCCAGTTTGGGACATGCTAATAAAGTTGACTTGACTTGACTTGATCAAGGTAATTATAGTTAACTAAAATGTGTTCACATTAAAGTTATTATAGAAATGCATAGGATACAATGTTAAAAAAAAAATGGTTACATTCATGTGTCTTTTTCTGTCAAGGAAACATGGTGGTGTAGTGGTTAAACACTGTCGCCTCACAGCAAGAAGGTCCAGGGTTCGATTCCCGCTTTGGGACCAGGTTTCCATGATGCCAGTTACCCAGGTGGGGTATCTCCCAGGCCTTTCTGTGTGGAGTTTGCATGTTCTCCCCGTGCTCGCAAGGGTCCCCCCCCCCCCCCCCCCGATAAGATAAACCCAATGGAAAAACATGCACAACAACAAGATCGCTAACGCTGTGGCGTCCTTGACGAAGACGGACAGGAGCACTTGGATTGGTCCCCTGGCGCGGCTCACGTTGCGCCTGTCTGCTCGCGGCTGCCCTTGGGGGGGAAGGACGACGTAATGGGTTAATCGCAGAGACGAATCGCATACATGCCGATTAATGACCTCTGAGCAGGTCCTAAATTATAAATTATTATTATTGTGCCGTATGGAACTATCTTCTTCTAGAAGCTTCTTCCCTGCTTTCTGAAGAACCAATTCTGCACCCATCTACCAGTGTTGTAGTCGAGTCACTAAATCTCAAGTCCGAGTCGAGTCCGAGTCGAGTCTCGAGTCCCCAGTCTTTCTCTCTATCTCTCTTTGAATCCCAGTGTTCGAGTCCGAGTCCAAGTCCGAGTCACCAAGGTTGAGTCCACTCCACGCTGGCAGTTAAAGAGCTGACATACAAATAGAAAAAGGTCTACATTAAACATAAATGACACAGCAGTCTCCATATCAAAGGGAGTTTATTTACTTTGTAACACAATAGCCAAACAAATGCACTAGCCATCAATATATTATGCCAAATGATTAGGGCCTATTACAAAAGATATACAAAATAAATAACTGTATTTATCAATTAACAAGTCTGAGTCCTCGTCTGCACCTTCCGAGTCCGAATGCAGTCAATGCTCGAGTCAAAACAAAGGTGCGGATGAGGGTCTGTAGTAAGCCCTATCAGTTATATTATACAGTGCAATAAATACAGACGAGTTGTAGTGGTTACGTCATTGGTGTTTCCCGCGCAGTCCACCCTCCTTAAAATTGCAATGTATTTCTAATGGACCCATTTCTAAATAGTCTTGATTAAAACAAATAAAGCATAACAACATTTATGTTTTTGTTCACTGAGGAACTTGGTTATAGCCATAACCTAACGTTCTGTGAGTATTGGTGACGCTCGGCGTCACTACCGCACTGTACCTCGCTCGTGCACGCGCACTGAATAAAAAATTCCACAATGTACCTTTACATCCCATTATCCGTCTGACCACACCCCTATCAGCTTACCTTCATAAGCAGGTGTGTGGCCACCTACTCGCCTCCTTCCCAAGCTTTCACCACAAGGTGAGATCAAGGGCCGCAGTGGCGTCTGACGCCAAGCGTCACCAATACTCACAGAACTTGGTTATAGCCATAACCTAACGTTCTGTATCGTATGGCTCCGTTCGGCGTCACTACCGCACAAGGGAGGCCGAGCGAGAGCCATCGCCCGACAAATGTACCCCGCTGAGGCCCCCCACAACCATCAGATCAGGGAGGACCGAGCCCCCTTGACCCCCCCTAATGGAGGGCACCCCCCCTATTGGAGGTTTCCCGGGAGGGCGACGAATCCGACCGTGCGAAGAGGCACTTAAGCAACTCCACGCACAGGGTGAGCAGACCGTGGCTTGACCCCACAACTACACACACGCACAACCCGCATGCCACCCGGGAACGAACGGAAGGAACAACCTCGTTACTGCCCCCAGAATCACGGGGTCAAGAACAAACCCAACTCCGTGGCAAGGCCGTAGCAGCGGAGCGCGAAGGAAGACCCAGACCCACCGAAGGGACTGGATCCCCTGGAAAACGGGGGCCCGGAGAGGTCGATGACGCAGGCATCAAGACCCCACCAGGCGGTCACTTAGTGACACCGCCCCCCACATCGCCAGCGTATTCGGATCAGGCCCCTCCAAGAGCGGGCCCTTTCCCCCCAATGGCACACCGCCTGGCATACTGACCCTGCAGAACAGGCAGTCAGCACGGCCGTAACACTCAAAGGTTAACCAACGGAAGCAGGCAGCGTACCGGGGAAACCAGGCAACAGGCTGTAACCCGAGCCTGGAGCACTGCGGACGAGACAGGCGCCAAAGGAGTCGCCCCGGCGGAAGGGGCGTATGCTGGCGTTGTTGATCACCATGACAAAGCCTCCTTTAAAAAAACCCACCCAGAGGGGTTGAGGCAGAGAAGGCTGACATGATTGGCAGACGTCATGAACGTGCAGGGGCACACTCAACCGGACAACCTGGGAGTTGACACTGCTCCAACACACCAGGGAACCAACCACCATGTCGTTACCCTATGCGGTGGTTGTTCCTATAACCCCTCAGGAAATACCGCAGTCATACCGCAGTACAAGTGTTGCAGTTTTTCAAAAAAGGGGGTTATTCCTGGCCTACGGGTCAACGAACAGTACTTCGGACCGGGCCCGGCGGCACGGGAAGCACAGAGTTACCAGAGGAGGACCAAGACCACCCCAACAGCCCCCTCCACGCCACGCGTGAGAGAGGAGCGAAAAGAATGGAGAACCAGCCCCAAGCACACCGCCCTTGGTATTCCCAGGCGGTCTCCCAACCAAGTACTAACCAGGACCAAACCAGCGTAGCGGCCGAGATCGAACGAGATCGGGCGCGTACAGGTTGGCATGGCCGTAAGCCATTACGACAGTGCAGAGTACAATATGTACCCAACAAGGGTCTCCATAGCGCCTAACCCTGCGACACCCGGACCGACCTGGCATTTTTCCCCCCGAAAAAAGCACAAGTCCCTCAGGGTACCAGAACAGCAGATCTGCATCCCCGGCGGACAACGGGTTTAACTGACCTGGACCAGCGTGACCAGAACCAGTTCCGTGCCCTAACCACGCCGACATGCCTACTCCAGGAGAAGGGGCAGATATGCGTGTTGATCTTAAAACATGAAAAGAAGGCGGTCGGTGCGAACCGCGCCTGGTGGCCCACCCCAAGGGCGTGAGACCCCTCTACATATGTTCAGATCCATTCCGTCATCATCCCCCAGATATGAACGAGAATCCGTCGATAACCAATACAGGTCGTCGGAAGAGGAAAAAAAACCTCCATCCCAGTTGCTTTATAAAAACGCTGTTTTAACCACAAGCAACCAAGGCGTGCTAGTCACCCGCCTGATCTTCAACAGAACACCCCGAGCTAGCACTTAACGTGCGTCGGGACACAACCACATCAATGAACAGGCTATTTAGACCTTTCAGTGAATCCCCATGGCGCTGTGGGATATTTGTGGATATCCTGATACAGAATGTTCTCAGTCAACCGAGGTTTGGATAATAACAAGGTTTATTAACCAAACAGATAGATTACATAGAGAGAATGGCTGAGGGCTTCCCCCAGGTGATCAGCTGAAATGACCCAGGTAAGAAGACCTGGATTGGTCTCGGTGGGAGACTTATATAGTTAACAAGGGGGGGGATGTGGTCCCATTTGATAGGTCAAATGGGGGGGGGGATACAGGTTTGGGGAGAGGGGCAGAGGATTGGGGAGAAAAGGGGGGGGGTGTCCCACTCCACAGAGAGGGGGGGGGGGGGGCACAGGCAAGGTGGAGAAAGGGGAGGGGAATATATTTACATGAGAACATTATATTATACCACAATACTCACTTTTCTCTCTTATAATGTGGGTGAGATTAATGTATAATATACCAGGGTTGTTTGGAACAGGTAAAAGTGAATAGGTATGGTAAAAGAATGGGACCGATGTAATCCATCGGTTATCAGATAATGAATAAAATAGAAAACAATTAAAATAATGAAAATTTTGGCCAATGTGATCTGTTGATTGGCATAACAGTTTAAAATAGAATTATTTACATATTTGATTCATGACATGATCGACTGGACTGCGTTCTGTGTTATTTTGATATCAGAGATGTGGGAATAGATATCACCCTTTTCTTTTATTTATCGCTCAAAATACCTATATCAATGAGTGGTCCTCAACTCTGATCTCAAACAACATTTAACATAATCATTAGAAGCTATAGCTGTGCACATATCTTGGCATGCCTTCAGTCGTTCATGTCGTGACTCAGGGGCGCTAATGTCATGGTTGTACATATACAAACATAGTAATATTTACAATAGACATTTCATGGTTGTACATATACAAACATAGTAATATTTACAATAGACATTACCTTAGTGGCTAATGTGTCAAAATAAAATTGAAAACCGTTAACCTAATGGTTAATAAAACTGATATAAAAGGTGATTATGATAATCGTTATGCATTGTTCTGTGGTGCATACTATCAATGGTCAAAACAAACTTGGTGTCTTGGAACAATCCAACTGGTTCTGCCCTGTTTAACAATACCATTTTGCAATGTGAGTCTGTGATCATTTCTCATTGCCATTATAAAATTGGTTAATGCAATCTTACTGATTGTATTTCATCATATTCCTAGTCAATAATTTTTTCCAGATACATATGAACTCTGTGAAACAGTTCTTGTTTGTGAATCTGACAGTTGCTGTGAAGTGTTGATCATCTGTTCTCGGTCTGTCGTGTGGCAGGGCCAATACATACATAACAATGTGGACAATGTGTGTTCAGAAGTATCTTGTTCCACAGGTCTCTGATGATGTCTCTTCTTGACGATGCAGTCGGGAACATTCACTGGTCGCCGTTCATTCCCTGTTAAGGGTCACCTGTAGCAGTGTGGCGGTCAACTATAGTGGCCTTGCAGACTCTTTTCCTGGAGCCTGCGCTGCTCTCCATCACCACCACACATCCGCCACTGTGCTCACGCTTGGCCCCTATCAGGCCTAGAGACATGGTGGTCAGGGCGTTCTTGAACGTGCTGTGTGGTGGTTGGTCCCCCCGTTCCTCGTCATCGCGGTACTAGAGGGGCGAGGGGGCGGGCGTTTTTGAATGTGTTGTGCTGGTTTCGCTGTCCTCTCCTCGTCATTGCGGTACCACTTGATGGAGGGCGAGGGCCTGCCGGTGTAGTGGCTAGTCAGTAGGACGCTCTCTCTCACACGGATGGCAATCTTGTCATCGGAATCCATCTTGATGGTCAGGGCTCTGGTTCCCTTCTGTAGATGGTCTGCCGCGGGCCGCCGGGGTGAGGCTGCATGTCGTCCTTTCTGTCTCTGCTCCCCTTCCTTTGGGGACGTCTGTGTTGTGTG